>NW_008658728.1:62247-69397 GCF_000695815.1 Acanthisitta chloris
CCCCCCCCCCTTTGTCAAAGAAAAAGCACCAAAAGCAGAAAAAGGCAGTCCTGACACTTCTTTCTGGTACACACATGCACACTTTATGGTAAGGTCAAGATTAAAGCCACCTTGAGTTGTGCTGACCTTTTTTCTATCACTGTTTCGACCAAATTTCAGTGGGGGTTTTTATTGGTCATTCCTTTGTACAATTTAACCTGGACTGCTAGTTTCCCAAATCCATTTAATTTTCCCAGGTATGCAGTTCAGCTAGCATCTCTTAAGCCTGGTTTCCCACCTTAGGTGTTACACTTCCACACTCTGTATGTGTATGTGTTAATGCACAGATATACCTGAAATGGCAAACCTGTCTCAGTCCACATTAACAGAGAAGCAAAGATCTCAAGAGTTTGTATATATTTCAATGCTGGAGGGTCTGATGGAAGTGGAAAATGGACCACATTGTGAGGATACTAGTCATAAATGTTGTAGGATCCACGCTTGAAACTTGAGCCCAGAGGAAATCAGCCAACTGCTGCTGATGCTGGCTGAGGTCTGCTTTGTGAAAGAACAAAGTCCAAGATCCAAAGACCTTTAAGGTTTGGGAATATATATCTTTTTGTCTGCTCACTGCTACTTATGATCAATTTTTTAAGCAGGCCTTGCTAAGCTCTGTATTCAAGCATTGAGGTTTTTCTGTTTCTTTTATAAGTAGCCATTACATTGATATGAAATTTTGTTGGTTTACTCCTATCTGTAGCTAAGCTGAGTCCTGTTCCTCTGCCTCCTGTATCAGCAATATTGCAGATACTCCTGCTTTGTAAGCAAAACAATTAGCAAGTTCAGAAATGCTAATTTTGCATACATTCAGCTACTTAGTACTGCTGGAAAGCCTGTTGTGCATCCAGCAGCTTCCATGGTGTGGGGCATTTGTCTGCTGTCTGTTCCTTCAAGGCAGCTGAAGTTCCTTTCAACTAAAAAGGGAAAACTTTTGGCTGGGCAGGGATGGCTTAGGGCTAAGAAAGAAGTGAATAATCCAAGAATATGAAGCATTTCTATGCAAGAAATTGTTTATTGTTACTGAATGCCTCGAGCACACCACTAATGCTGTCACCTCCTCAATATACATTTCTGTCTAGTGTATTGTACCATTATTTCTGCCTTCCAGTCTTTTTTTCCTAGTTTTTTCAGAGGATCCTTGAGGCTCGAGGTGATGCTGCTTCTGTAACTGGTGAGCATTTCATAACCATTTAGCAACCTCTGTGTGAAGTCTAAATAAAGATCTTTGAATCTGTAGTTTTATGAAAACTTAACTGCAGCTTTTTTGGACAGAGCACATGAAATTAGGAAGCTTCAGTTTAGTTTTGGTCATTGCACTAATGTCTTCTGGATCTTATGCTTTTGTTATTGGCTTTGATTCCCCTGTAATAAAGCTGGTTGCTCTTGGCCATCTCCATCAGTTGCTCCACATCTCATGCCACCTCCCTGTTGTTTGTTCTGGTATGGTGGTGATGGAGCTGAACAGGATATGTGAACTGATTCAGGTTTTAACTAAACATAATTTTTCCCCCTTGTAGATGTATTTTTAACCTAAATCAGCTTGCTGGTCTAAATAAATGCATCCTCCTGCAAAGAAATGTGCTGGCACTGAGGAGGAATTGCTAAGCATAGAGGAGAAACTTTGCTATTGAGGAGATACCTGTAAATTTCAACTTCAGTTTTTGGGGACTCTAAAACTGTCTTTAATACTCCGTTCAGGGTTCCTCAAGGAATGGGAACCTATAGGCATTTCTCTAATAGAAATGGTCAGTAAGATACATGGAATGCTTTTCATGCCAGAGTTTCAAACTGGAGCTGATGAATTTTGCAGTGTCCCTGAACTGGGAAAAGTCAAGACAAGTGCATTAGCTCTGCTCACACAGGGTTTGTGGTTCAGCATCTCCCTCTCTGATAGCCTGTCTGAGAGCTGCAGTGTGTGACAGATGGGCAGAAATAGTCCCTCAAACTTCAGTCACATCTCAGGCTCTACTCTGGTCCTGAGTTTTTGTCAGTGTATATTGAAAAGGTATTTAAAACCCAATTTCTTTAGCTGACAGCATGACAAGATGTCATTCCCTGCATTTTTGCTCAACTTCAGGGATTTTTTGACTATGTTCTCTGCAGAAAACAGGACAGAAAATGGAACAGTGTGACTAAGGGTGAGGCTAAATGTATCATTTATGCTAACGTGAGCTTAAGTATGGTATTTTTGAGGAGGCTGTGACTATTTTGTGGATGTGGCTCATTTTCTCTGCATCTCTCAGAGTGCAGTTAATGATTATGGGCAGTGCTGGGTGAATGCTTCATCTCTGTGTGTTCATCTCCCAGCGAGAGGTGTCACATGCACACGCAGCACTGTTGGCATCAAAGCAATTCAGAGCACGGCCACAGGCCTGGTGCTGCTTTAGAAGTCTCCTTGGAAATGTCATTGGTGGTAATGGCCAGTCAGTTTTGGGGATTTTCCATCAGCTCGTGGACATCAGGCATTTGACTTTGGCTATCCTCATTGCAGGGCTGGGGGTTATTGAATGCTTGCCTGGGTTGGTAGACAGCAAATAGATTAGTAAAAATGCTTTCTCATGCCTTTTCTATATCTCATATTATCAACTTCAGAAGTGTTTGGCCAATAGCGTTTTCCTGCTCTGCTCTGTGCTGGTCTAGCCTCACTTTGAATATTGTGTGCAGTCTGGGGCACCACAATGCAAAAAGGGTATAAAGCCATTAGGGAGTGTCCAAAGGAGGCAACAAAGGTGGTGAAGGGCCTTGAGAGGAAGCCATACGAGGAGTGGCTGAGGTCACTCGGTTTGTTCGGCCTGGAGGAAAGGATGCTGAGGGGAGTCCTCATTGCTGTGTACAACTTCCTCATGAGGGGAAGTGAAGGGGCAGCACTGACCTCTTCTCTCTGGCAACCAATGACAGAACCCAAGGGAATGGCTTGAAGTTGTGCCAGAGGAGGTTTAGGTTGGATATTAGACAAAGGTTTGTCATTCAGAGTGTGGTTGGACATTAGAACAGCTCCCCAGGGCAGTGGTTACAGCACTACGCTTGACAGAGCTCAAGTGTTTAGGTCATGCTCTCCAGCACAGGGTGTGATTCTTGGGGATGTCCTGTGCAGGGCCAAGAGTTGGACTCTGTGGGTCCCCTCCAGCTCTGAATATTCTGTGATTCTGTAAACAGTATATCTTGACAAAAGGCTGTACCACAGTCCTTCATTTTCTCCCCCATTTTCTAACACAAGAGTGAAAAGTATCAAATTAACTAAAATCTTCCTTCTCCCCTTTGGCCAGGAGGTGGAGTTAACTTCTGACTTCTAGGTAGTTAGGAGCCTTAAGTGGTATCTTTTCTTAAGCTTTCACTGGTTTCCCTTTTATTGAAATTACTATCAACTCTCTAGCTTTTTGTCCTAAAGCCTTCGAAACGTAAGCTATTATCATTCACGTAAAGTAGCTATTCTCATGAGTTTCATCTATTCAAATAACTTTTTATATAGGTGGGGGTCACAGCAAAGATAAATGCTCCATCTGCCATTTGTTCCTCAAACAAATAAAGTTAGGAAAAAACCTCATTGCAAGTCATTGAAAAAATATACTTGCCATGGGTTATTGGTTACTGTGTTTAGTATCTAGATTGTTGCTTCAGCAGCAGCTGCACTTACTCCTTTCTACTTTCTTTATTTTCTTCTTTTTTCCCTCTTTTTTTTTTTTTTTTTAACCTAGAATCATTCAGACTTTTGCAATGTTTTTTGTTAGCATTTCAGAGAGAATGAAGAGCAGGCCCATCTCATCTCAAAGATGCTGAGTTTGAGTTTAAGACTGCAATAAGGTCACTCCTAATTTAGCTAGCATAGATCCACCAAGGTAAATCAGGACCCCTACAGGGCTCTTCTCATTGTCTGGCTGCTTACAAAACAATCTCAGAAATGAAAGAAAAGCATCTTCACAATCTTTTTGTGCATTTGCAAAGCACTGTTCTTACAATCTCATTTCTCTTTGCCTTGGTATTGTTGCTGTCTTTTCACTTAGTCCAAGCATCCTCATCACACAGGAATACTGTTTGTGAAGAGGATTTTGAATCAACCCAAGAGCAGAACAACTCTTTAGAAAGATTTTTTTTTCAAGGAGTGTTCTTTATGGCAAATTTAAACTTAATCCCATTTCCCATTAGGACAAACTTTCTCTCTGGACTTCTGAGGAAAAAGATTTACTTGCATTAAAGATGCCAAAAGAAATCATGCTTTTTTCTCAACTTTTTTTTCTTCAGACAAAGTATTTTTCTGACTGTGATAACAGTGAGGATTAATTTTAGGAAAATAAATATTTACTGCATCATATTGCATCATAATGCAAATCTTAAGCTCATACATATTCATAATTAGACAACTGAAGGAGCTCAGGAGAGTAATTCCTAGTGGGTTTGTGGGTTTGAAGTTGTGGTGGTGTGGGGTTTTTTAACTAAAATTGAATTTCCATTTAATAACCAGATGTATGTGCAGGACATAATTCTTTCCAGTGGGATAAACCCATACTGACCATGAGCTATATACCACAATAGACTGTCCTGGTTTGCAGCTGGAATTGTTGCCTAGCTGCATCCAGAACTTGTTGGGCAACACACAAACCTGCCCAGGAGTGTTTCAGCCCTGGCCCAGATCTAAGGTCTCAGTGTTTGGGTAGTTGAGTGCTGGTGGCACCTAACTTCAAAGCACATAATGTAAGGCTAGTCCTGATGGGTCCCTGAAGCTATAAAAAGATAGTAAATTTGCATGAAAAGGTTTAATGGTCTGGAAAGCCATAGTGAAGTGGAATCAGTAAAAGGTTCTGTAAAGAAAAATCACTGAGCCTTCCATGGGGATTTCCAGGAGCACTGACTTCAGTGGGCACCATGTGCCCTTCAGTAGCTCCTAACAAACATATTGGCTGTGAAAACACAGTCAGGGTGTCTTGAATTTAAAATGCAATTTGAAAATTCCTCAATAGGGCAAATGTAATGCTTAAATTTTTAAGACTTCAATTTATACTCAAATAACAATGTTTCAGATTTGTTTGAAAATTTGCAATTTTAACCAGTCATGGAGTTGTGCTCCTGAGAAGAGCAAAATGGGACAGAAACAATTTTATTTCATTTCAAAGAGATGATATTCCCTTTGGATTTCCTTAAAAAATAAAAAAAAAAATAGGAAAACTGAACTCAATAATCACCAAGAACTTAGGTTAGATATTAGATAAAGGCTCTTCGCCCAGAGGGTGTTTGGGCACTGGAACAGCTCCCAGGGCAGTGGTCACACCCCCAAGCCTGACAGAGCTCAAGATGTGCCTGGACAATGCTCTCATGCACATGGTGTGATAGTTGGGGTGTCCTGTGCAGGGCCAGGACTAAATGATCCTCGTGGGTCCCTTCTAACTTTGAATGTTCTGTTCCTCTGTGAACTGAAAATACAGATATACAGATTTTCATGTGTAAGTTGTCCCATAAATCAGTCACATGCTCAAAATTAAATATATTCCATAATACAGGGTCCCATGTTTCTGTTTCCTTGGTGCCCCAGCCAACTTTGCTGTCAATTTTTACTGGACCAAAAACTGGCTTCACCCAGCACATTAAGGCTAGAAGAGCTCTAGAGCAACTTTTTAACACAAATTAATAGCAGCCTGTCAATTGGCAGTCATTTTCCCTGCAGTGAAATAAATAAACAACTTGCCCTCACCCTGTCCTTTGCCCTTCCTTGGGCTCTGAAATGCTTTATGAAAGATGTGGTCATAGCCCTTGGATTGAGAGCTGCCAGACACGAACACTGACAGCTGTTCCAGCGCTCGGTTTTCGTGCTCAAGGGGGGCTTTCAGTCCATCTCCAGGGCTGTGAGTTCTGCAGGGTTAAAAGGCACTTCATTTAGTTTAGTGTGTCACTGGCAGGATCAAATAGAAAAACTTGATTTTCCCAAAGAGTCTAATTACGTTAGACACTTACCTGTCAATGGAATTACGTTAAGTAGCTATGAAAATCTTTAGATGTCTACATGCCTGCTCTAAGGAAATTAAAAGCCAAAATGTTTTAAACCCCAGGATGTTTTAAAATCAAAATTCTGCTCTAATTGAAGTATGTGACTGGACTATTTAATGCAGAGGAGTAAAGGAGATTAATACCAAGCTCTTTCTTCCCCTGCTTATCATTAAGCAGTGATGAACATTCAGTGAAGAAGATATTATCTCAAGCTAAACCTTCTTTCTTTTCTGCAGCAAAGCCTTCTTCAGTTCTGCTTTGTGTGTCAAAAGATTAGTGGTAGAGATGGGGCTGATAAATTTTTCTCCAATATAACTCTCTCATAAATGCTGATAAAGAGCTCCTTAATAGAACCATCCAAGCCAAAGTTTGTGGCCAGCTCACTCACCTTCAAAGTGCATGCTCTGCCTGGAAGTAGATTTTTAAAGCACCAGAATAAATAAATAATTCGACAGACCTATGCCCAACAGTTAATTTTAATGGCAAAAATTCCACTCCAATCAAGTGTTTTTATGAGTCTCAGTTTAAAAGTAATGATACAATGTAAGTGCTTTAAGTAAGTTAATGAGACAGACAAATCTGATAAGGAGTTGCTGTCTCATCATAAGCTTCCTTTCAAGTTAATTCAATCTCACCATTGCAGGACACTGTTCTGCATGGCTTTGCTCCCCACTGATCCCAGCTCTGGTCCTGTTCACATCCATCTCACTCTGTTTAGTGCAGGGAGTGTGGGATTCAGCTGTTTACATCAATAGGTGCATGGGCAATGAATGTGGCCTTTCAAAAAAAATTAGGATGACTTTAGGAAGCAAACAGCACTAATAGGAATAAATTTGGCTATTTCATTCTAATTTCACTGTTATTTATCCTAATGCTGGGATGTTTATCTGAACACAAAATACTGTCTGTGTGTTTAGTGGGAAGCTGAGAAACCAGTTTTATAATGATTTGCACGTCTTCAATAGCGTTTTCAAGTATGCATTTGCAGCAGAATATTGATCAGCTATCTTGTATGTATAAAGTGTTTTGGTGGAACTAGATGTGTGCAGGTAATCTTGAAGAGATAAAGGTAGGGTGGAGTTTTTTCAGCCTCTGATATTCAGTTAATGTAGGGATCTTCAGGGTACCACTCTTT
>NW_008658728.1:69420-91445 GCF_000695815.1 Acanthisitta chloris
AACAGTGAGGTCATTGCTGGTGGAAGCACCTTTGGCCAAAAGGAGAATGTCAGAAGGGATCAAGAAAACAGCATCTGGTGTTCATGGCCTTGGGAGTTTTAGTTTGCTACCACATCTCACAGCTAATGGGAAAGTTTCAGGTAAGGGAATCAAAAAGACCTGACAATACTCTTGGTATTTATTTTTCCAGTCACTCATCAGTTTCCTTGTGATGGAACTGAAATTCACTATACACTGCTTGGAAATGAACTTGTTAAGATCAATGAGTAATATGATCAATGTATCTAATTGCCTTCTGCTTTGGTCTCCCTGCCTTGATAAGGACAGGAACCTTGTAAATGGTTAGATTTGTTACTCAACTGCATTAATATTATTAATGTAGTCTATTTATTATTTATTCCTTCAAGTGCATCAGTAGATGATGTATAGATTGCTTACATGAGGGGAAAAAGGGCTATGCAAAGACATTAAAAATATTATATATACAAAGTAATACCAAGATTGATAGTGGAGGAGATGATAGGATATTGTACATCTTATTCCACAAAAGCTGCTTTTTTTGTACTGTCTCTATAATACCAGAAATTAAGGAATCCGTTGTTAATTGTGCCCATGGATGTCAAAGTTAATTCACTATAGGGAAATGTGCTCTTAAGCTGTGGCTGATTTGTCTTTTTTTGTCTTTTTGTTAACAACAAAAGGCTAGTTCTCTCATATAAATATAGCTAATATGTAGGTTTTCCAAATTGAGAGTATTAGTTTGATATTTTTTTTGGAGAATGTTCAAAATACAATTTTACTTTTTAGTTTAGTTATTGGGACAGGAAAAAATGCTTTAAATATTTTTTGAGAAACAAGGTTACACTGGAACATCTGTCAGGTCTAATGGACTCTAATCCAGAGGATCAGACCAGAGCAGTCTAATCCCCTCGGGGATGACTATACCAGTAAATTATCCTGGAGAAGGGGTTTATTTCTGTAATACATTTTGCTTTGCAGTGACTGCAGGCCTGACCCTCTTAAGTCTCCAGTAAATGCAGAATAGCTTACTGCAATAAAGGAGCTCACATTTATTGTAAAGTAAGAATATTCACACTGGCAATCACCATGGAGTAGATAATGTATTATAATTCCACATTCTTCCTTTTTTTTTTTTTTGTCTAGCTGACCTTTCTGCAGACAGTAGAAGTATGAGCCTGAAGTGCACTCCATAAAAATATCCTCTAGGCTGAGATATCCAGCCAGCTCTCCAAAGATATCTGTGTAAAGAGTTTAATGTTCCCATAGCTTTCCTTCTTGCCTTTTCTCTGCTATAATGGGAGCAGAAAGTCCAGTCTGGCTCGTGACAGGTAACCCCTCTGTGGGTGAAGCCTGCTCTTAATCCAATTTATCAGATATTTGCAGTAGCATTTGCCCAGGCTTAAGGCTTTGGAGGCTGGAAAAGATGGATTTAGAGAAATAAAGCCAGCTGATAGATGGGATCACTTATTAGAGATCTTTCAGATAAATTATGAAAAATAGCTAGAGTGAATTATAGCTGTAGGCTTTCAGATAATAAGCCTTTCAGGAAAAAAATAATGAAACTAAGTGACACTCAGTTCTGAGTTTCATTACCAAGCTGAATCATAATTCAAAGTTCTTTTAAAACTTCCAGGACAGTTTGCAAATCTTGATGAAAATGAAAGTAAGCTTGATCACATTTAACCAGTTTAAGTGAGTTTTTTGGTTGCTACTTTACTCCAGGAATATTCCTCTCCAATAAATTTCCAGGTTATTTCTGTCTGCAATCCATTGCCCGCTGCTCTCAAGGTCTGGGGACTGTCATTTTTTACTGTCAATTTTTGGGCAGTTCTCCCTCATCCAAACTGACAGAATCAGGGAAGGTCTCCTCTGACAAGGAAGCACTCCTTGTGAAATCAATAGAAATAGCCTAGCAGGCAGAGAGCCACAGCCTGTGTGCTCCTGTTTCCATTCCCTATTCATCCTTGAAACTGGACTTTCCTCAGCTCCCAGTGTCAACCAGCAACAGGAGCAGCTGACTCAGTCCTGGAAACACAGCCACAGGGAATCTCCTTAACACCCACATTAAGGGTTTTCTTAAGGGTTTTCTCATGTGTACATGTGAAATACAATAACCTGAAGTCTTGAGGTTTGCTTGTGGCTGTTCCTGCCACTGAAGAGATGGGAAGTTTCTGAAGTCATGTGAAGTTTAGTAACTGGCTATAAACATCTCCTGCCAGCAAAATACTGTACAGCAGCAAAGGATGTAGGTGATGAAGGAGTTGTATAAAACTGATGTTTAGTGCTCAGAAAGGAAGAGGGTAGAAAATAGAGACATAGAGAAAATATGAATAGAGTACTGCATGGCACTGTGCTGTAGCCTGTTCTCATATCTTCTTCTGGAGGCTGTAAATATAACAAGCAGAGGTGATGAGTCGCCTTGATGTAAGGAGTGCCTGAATAAAATGGAACTATGTCATTCAGAGAGCAATACCTGAGAAACAATGTGATAGGGTGTGTATATAATTATGACCTAGTCAAAGGGAATCAAAAAATGAGTGTTTATGACCTTTTCCAATATGCAACAACTGAAACTGGCAGGACACAGCTGCAGAGCAATGGGAATGGTACTCAGCTAAGAGGCCCTTTCCTTAGGTGTGCAGAATAAAATCTTACATGGGTTTAAAAGGTTGACCTAATCCAATACAGCCGTTCATGTGTTCCCAAGGTCAAATACTTTTGGTTCTTGTCGCTTAAAAGTCTCATTTTTCCCCTTCTCCATGCATGATTGAACTCCATTATTCTATTCCATCTACTTACTTGCATCTAATTTAGATGATGTGTTGTCATTCTTTCCTTGCCTTTGAAACTGTGATGTAATATTGTAATGTAAATTTGACCCTGTCCCCAAAAGAACCTTAGCTGAAGTAATTCACTGATGGAAACCCTAAGATCCTGATGGGAGTTTTATTACTTTGCAGTATTGTTAATGGGGTTCCAGTGTCCCTGCTTCATTAGGGAGCATTGGCATGGCAAATATAATTGCATTCAGGTTAGGTTTTGCTCTAGAATAAGTATATTGTTTCCAAAATGGTGCTTTATGTCAAGAACACCACCAAGGAAGTTATGTAACTTTACTCAAGGCATTATGCAGTAGTGCTAAGTCTCACAAATTTTTGCTTGAGGGTTAATTGACAACATGGTGTGAAATCTTTATATGAAGAAAAATGATCGTTCAGTTCACTGTTCTTTTCTTAGAACATCACATTCATTCTCATCCTTCGCAGATGTCACGTATATAATATTTCAGAGCTCTGATAATTCCCCCAAATTCAGATTTTTCTTTTTCATGTTTTAAAAAGGCCAAATGAGGTGTCATACCTTTGTAGACTACAAGAATTACTTTTAAAGTGTTTCAAGGGAGTGTATCTCCTTAGGGTCTCTGTGCTGTCTCCACTGCTTCCTAAACACAGGCATCTTGCTAATAGTTGAAGTGGTTTAAAACCTGGAGTTTTTTACAGGTTGATATAATGAGCTAAGTAGAGAGTTTCCAGGCTAAGTTTTCATAAATGTATTTCCGTGTGTAAAGTACTGCTGTTTCTAGAAATAAAATGCGAAGTCACTTTGGCTGTAAATGAAATGGATTTTATGAAACATCACTTTAGAAGTGTGTTAGGAATGTGTGAATTCCTCATTAATCAGCCGATATTCCGAACACCGCTCTGAAATTACTTTTGCAATTTTTTTAATGGACAAAGTTTTGGTGAGGGAATACCTTAATTTGGGTATGATTCAACTGTGTTTGCTAGCAGTCCAGTCATGCTGAATTATTGTTAAAGTACTATTTTAAATAACAAGTATTTTGTGGCTATACTTATAATTTTATGATTACCATTCCTCTCTTGTTTCAATAAACATCATTGTTATGAAAATATTCTGATAAACATAAATTTTACATTTTCAAGTCTCCAAAATATATTATAAGTATGAGTGGAAACTGCTAGCAAACAGGACTTTTTTCCCCAAACTAACTCAGTTTGGGGTGTTCTGATTACAATATCATCTTTTCTGTCAATCTAACTGAACAAGGAGGAAGACGGAAAGAAAAAGAATTTAGGGTCAGTTCTGAAGTATTCACAGTGGTGGAACTTTGAGAAACAAATCTGAGGGGGGTATATTTTCTTAAACAATACTTGGCACATTTGGGATTTTGGGCTGAGATTCTATCCCAGACAGACCTGGCAGAAGCAGAAGTCATTGCACTGAGGTTATATGTGTTCAGTGTTTCACTGATGTTGTGCTAATTGGAGATGACAGCCCATTTCCATGCTCTCTCAGAACAGGCCATGTTACCATCAATGTATTTAGGAAATTAATAAATATTACTTGTATATAATTTTCTCATAAATGAAAAGCAAGGTTGTGTGTGATGCTTTTGCTGATGGATGGTAAAGGGACGTGTATCCTAGTACTGGATAACAGCTAAAAAGTGATGAAGATACTCAGCCGTTGAAGTGTTCCTCATGTTTCATGCGCTCAAGAAGGACACAGGAGAGTTTCTTTAACTTTGTTTTCTTTTTAGTAAACTTACTTTCTCGTAATAACTAAATTATGGCCATTTGTATCTTCATGCTTATTCTGCTTGGGTGTATTACTGAGCAGCGAGGCTTGGATTGGAATTAACTCGAAAATAGCCTTCAGCATGATAAATATTTGCATTTAGACAGAACCTGGGGAAATCCTTCCAGCCTCTGACAGAGCCCCACAGGGGATCTGGCAGCTGCATAGCAAACTGAAGTGTGCAAATCTTCAGCCTCGCAGCAGATACAGTAAATATGTGCAGTGTAACACAGCAAATATGGGAAGGCTTTTAGTTCCGGAGGTGTGTAAATGTTTACAAATATGATTAACTGCAGAGCACAAAATCCATTTGCAGCATCAAAGGCAAAACTAAAATGACTTTTTCCCGCCCCCCTCCAGGATTATGCTGAAAAGAAAAACACGATAGCAAAAGCTCTGGAAGATCTTAAAGCCAACTTCTACTGTGAACTCTGTGACAAGCAGTACTATAAACACCAGGAGTTTGACAATCACATTAACTCTTATGATCATGCTCACAAACAGGTAAGAGGAATCTGCTCACTACTTCAACCTAGTTTCAGGTGGAATAATGAAATGAGATGTTCTTCAGGTGGGCTTGGAAATCACAGTTGAGTTGTCCCCTGTTTCAGGTTCTGGGAAGCAAAATGCAGTGTTTTCTTAGAAACAAATATTGTCATTGCAGCCAAAGGTTTTCTGGGAAGAAAGGGAAATTTGAACAGTTAAATTGCGAAGAGGAACAGGGAATGATGAATAATATTAAAAGAGTGAATGTATAATTTCCTTCTTATCGTTTTAATTTTGCACATAAATACTGTGGTATACCTGAGACATGACTTACTGGGAAACATTTGTTGCAACATATGTACATAAGAAATTTTACATACTCTTTGGTAAACTTTCTTTTAGTGCAGATACAGTTCTGAAATAAGCTATGATTTTATTTAAATACATTGCATACAGAAAAAACCTAAACCCTGTGGTAATGAAAAGTTTCTAGCTAAGCTCACAATGAGTTACGTGTTAGCTTTAAAGCATTAGGATTTACGTTTTCATCACCACTTTTTATCACGGCACCTCCAAGTTGTGTCCCCTACTTTGGTAACATAAAAGCAATGCTTCCACATAATGAGAGAGGCAATGCATTCCAGGGCAACATCCTGATCTACAGAGGGGTCAAGTCTATGTAATTCAGAGGGTAAGGCAATGCATCTTGATTCTACCAAAGAGATATGTAATGATAAGTTAAAGATATGTACTAGCTGTGCAGGAAATTTCTACTTAGTCCACTTGGCTGGTAATTATTCTGTACCCTTGGTTGTTTTTAATCTGATGAAATCATATGGTTGTGTATCTGGATTGATTGCTTTTCATTCTAATTGAGTCTCCTTTTGTCCTCTAATTCTGCTCAGGGTGAACATAGATGAGTTGCTACACGTGTTTTATATCTGTATTATATAGGATAATGATTTGCTTTTCTTTCCTTCAGCACTTCTTCCTGAAGCACTTCCCTCCCTCTCTCGCTGGTATTTTTATTTAGCCCATAATTTACACTGTCAGCATGAGTGTTACATTTAGTTTGGAGAACTGTGGAGATGTGGACCTCAGTAGAAATAGCAATCTGTGAGAAACTAGAGGGAAAGATGGAAAGATTAGAAAAGAAATTAGTAGGTAGTTTCATTGCATCCTGTAGCTATTTATTATGAGTTCTGCTTAAAATACAGCTGGAACTGATTATTCGGGTGTTATATTCACACAGCAGCATATCATTGATGGACAGCAGGAAAAAAGTGATGGGCAGTGTCTTCCCCACTTGACCTCTTTCTGGATTTCATGTATTAATTTTTAAGTGCTCTGAAGCACTTTGAAATAATGAGAACCTGAAGGCTGCACTCCTTGTTCCTCTAGTCAGTACTGATGAAAAATTGATTTTGAACTGAGATCAGGTGTGAGACTGAGCAGGGACTTGTTTCCAGTGTTTCACATGGTTATTCCTGTTTTCTGATTGCTTTAGACAGAGGATGGTGGGCACTGCACTAGGATCTGATGGAGCATGGCAGATCCTGTCTCTTCATCTTCTGTATAGGGTTCTGTGTTTGCATGTGGCTTTGTTCATGTGTTTGGTGAAACACAGGAAGCCATCCTCTTCCTCTGTAAGATCTTCACAGCTCTAATCTCCCTGGCAGGAAATCAGAACAAAGTTTCTAGTTTTCCAGGAGAAAAAATGGTATGGATGCTAGTTCGGCCAAAGTAATAATTTTCTGTAATGTTACTAGTAAACAAGACTATTGAGTGCTGAGATTAAAATGATAAGCTGACTCTAACTCTTTCGGACTGTTTTTTTTTTTTTTTTTGGTGGTGGCTTCCACTAGTATTCTGAAGAAAAACTACTCCTCTTCCCATATTTGGGGTGTAAAAGGTGGCAGGCAGCATACGCTGCAGCACAGGCTCACTATGATTTGCTCAGTTTTCAGGTGCTTTTTTGTGTAGCCTAATTTTAATAAGCCCTTTGGAGCCATTTGCAGATGCAGCAGTGGAGTGCTCTGATTGTTGTCTCGCTACTTCCTGCCTTCAATCACACCTTTCTACAGTAATTGACAGGTGAGGGGAAATACTAGAAAAAGTTTCCCATGATCCAAAGATAGTCGTAAGCATGTGGAGTCGATTTGGTTTCAGTGATCCCAGCACCTCACAGTGGTTTCTATATGCTCCAATAGATGAAAGCTCTACCTAAACCTGAGTTCATCCCAGCTTTTCTGAAAAGCCACGATTAGTCCTAATTGTGCTCTCTGTTATCACATCATCTCAGCCATGGGAGGGTTTATCAGAGGAAATGTTCCTAACAGCTCCTCTACCTCAATTATATTGTAGATGATTTTCTTTTTCTTTCCATCCATTCAAAAGTTGATAATGCAGAAAAATTAGAGGATTTAAACCAGAAGATTTCTAATTATGTGGGGTTTTTCCATTGGATGGGAGGCCCTGTGATGTCAGGTGTTGGTTGTGTTTTGATTTGTTGTATCTTACACCCTCTTTGAGATAGTGTGAGGTCCTTCTGAGCAGTCCAGAAAGAAAGCATAGGAGTAGGGCAAAACTAATTTTATTTCTTAGAACCTGAAGGAGTTGAGTGTCTCAAGAGCTCCACTGCCTCTGTTAGAGTTTTCTTGTTCTTAGCTTTGACAATATGGTTTCAAGAGCAATATCTGTAGCCTTTATGAAATACTCCTGGAAAAGCAACTTGCAAGCAGTCAGTGATAATGGAGAAAAATGAACTCTGCTTTGCTGTGAAAGCCTAGACAAAGAAAAAGAAAAAAAAACCCAAAATAGGTGGGGACAATAGGTGTCTGTAAAAACAAAATGTTCTAAGCTCAATACAGGGACAAATGTAACTAAGGCGGAACTGCTACTATTTAATCTAATAATGAGAGAATTACTATTTGATGATGATGGTCTAAAATCACAGAATGCAGATTTTGAGACCCATGTCAGGACTTTAAAAACATCTGTATGATGTTATGCAGCATTTCTTAAGCATCTGGAAGTGCACCAGGAGCTCTCTAAAATGCTGTATTGATGCAGGGTGAAAAAAATCCTATCTTTGTTCCTTGAAACGCTTCAGGTTTGATAAATGTGGCTGAGCATTAAGGTGCTGAACGACCTTTGTCTCATAACCACTCAGAGTCAATGAGTTGTGCTGTCTTGTTGGTGAAGAAGGCTGGATCACACAGCTTGGTTCCCTACATCGGTCTCTGCTCAAGACACTCCTGTCACTAAAGGAGCAAAGGTATTATTCCTCTATTTGGAAATCTTCCTCTCCATCCCAGAACTTCTGATTAATCACCTAATACCATGGCAGCACACTCGAGCTTGGTGCTGTTTCCTCTCCGAGGAGGGGTCTTCCAAATATCAACCAACAACAATAACAGCAAAAGCTGTGATAAAAAATAAATAGCCCTAATGTATTTGCATCTATGTATGAAAATACAATCAATTAAGTAAATTATAAGTAGGAATTTTTTCCCCACAGAATCAGAGGTCGTTTCTCTAACTGTTTCTCCCTGGATGAATATGATCTCTGTGCTCTAAAAATGTATTTAAAATTATATAGAGGTAATAACACACAAATTACGCAGGAAGGCTAAATTAGTAGTTGTCTTCTTTCCATGTTTCTGACACAGATTTCTCCTAACTGTATTTTTCTCTTCACTTATTTTTCTTTGTACATTTGTTGAGATTAATGCCAAATAAGCTAAAGACTATCAATCTTTTGTCAGTCAGAAGTCCAAACTTAAGTCATCTTGATGTGTTTGAATAAATATTTCAGTGAATATGGGTGGGGAACAAGAAATTTGGAAGGGTGTGGTTAGGCATAACAATCATAACCTCCCCTTCATTTTGCTGAAGCTATACCTCCTATGAGGTATGAAAGATGTAAGGTATGAAGTAAGAGCAGTATAGCACATTTGGGATGCCAATATTCCCAGCAAAGATAATTGGATGCCATCAGTTGTTTGAGTCTGCAATTTGAAAACAAAGCAATGAATCCTTGTGTAGTCATCATTACAGCTCTTTTAAAATGCTCTCACTGTAGAGTTATTCCCTCTGAAAAAGAAAAATGACCATCTTTTCTCCTTGATGGGCCTGAAGAAGGAAAACAACCATCTCTCCTCCTTGGTTGGCACCTGCAGAGGGTGCACTGCAGTGCATCTGCAGTTTCTGGCATAGCCCAAGAGTTTGTATCTGTTTGAAGGGAAATAGCACACATGCTAGGAGAATTACAAAGTGAAAGACACTAACTATTTACTGGGAGTCAACAGTACTTTATGCTGTATTTTTCAGACCTGCTTTTTGCAGGTTGGGTTCCTGTGGAGGCAATTGGAATGAAACTAAGCCTGAGGCAACATGTTGTATAAAACTTTGTGTGCTGGTTTGAGCTGAAGTAGAGTTAACTTTCTTCACAGTGGCTAGTATGGGGCTATGTTTGGGTTTTGTGCAGAACACAGGGTTGATAATGCAGAGATGTTTTTGTTATTGCTGAGCAGAGCTTACTCAGAGCCAAGGCCTTTGCTGCTTTCCATGCTGCCACCCTGGCAAGGAAGTTGGAGGTGCATGGGAGACTGGGAGGAGACACAGCTGGGACAGGTGACCCAACCTGACCAAAGGGATATTCCATACCATATGGCATCATGCTCAGTATATAAGGTGGGAGGAAGAAGGAGGAAGGGGGGACATCTGGAGTGATGGCGTTTGTCTTCCCAAGGAACTGTTACGCATGACGGTCCCTGCTCTCCTGGAGATGCTAAACACCTCCTGTCCATGGGAAGCAGTGAATTAATTCCTTGCTTTGCTTTGCTTGTGTGTGCAGCTTTTGCTTTGTCTATTAAACTGTCTTTATCTCAACCCATGAGTTTTTGTAGCTTTTACCCTTTGATTCGCTCCCCTATCCCATGGGTAGGGGAGTGAGTGAGAGGCTGCGTGGTTCTTGGCTGCCGGCTGGGGTTAAACCATGACACTTTGAAATGTAGAAATAATGGTTCTTTAAAAGGTGTTGTCTTCTAGACAAGGAAGTCTAGGGCTTTGCTGTAGGACAGGATAAAAATGGGCGAGTTTCAAGAATTTTCTGAAGATTTGCTTCATAAGCAAAACAAATGTGACATATAGTGGGTCAGATCTGGGGGATGTTCACTAGTAAGAGATTTCATAAAATAAGAATAGTAAAGCTTCTGTTTCTCAAGTTTTAAACATAGGCCTCCCTGTGGAAAGGCTGAAGTTGTTACCTGATAGAGTAATGGTAAAGAGGATCACAAGCAGCAATGCAGAGCAAGACAGTGCTCATTTCATCATATGTGTCTGGGTTTGCTGGGGTCTGCTTGGGGAGACACAGAGGCTGAGGTTGGCTGCTCTCAGCTGGGTCCTATCCCCTTCCACCAGTTGGCAGCCCCAGTACATCTCAGTGCTGCTTGAAATGGCTTTGCATTTTGCTGGACCTTGCTGTGCACCGAGCCTGGCCACAAGGGATATTTAAGGTGACAAAATAGACAAGAAGGCCATGGTGAAAATTTATAGCTGTGAAATTCCCCAGGAGTGATCAAGTACATCACTCCTTGAAGCACCAGCTCTGTTACTCTTAGCTCAGGAAAGTGCCCCTATGGATGCCCCGGTGCCAAGGCCAGAGTGCCTTGTACGGCTGAGGGGCAGCTGTATTTCTGCAGGGAGAGCAAGCAAGGGCAGCAGGATGCAGGTACAATGCCAGCTGCTTCATCCCTCGTAGGGAGAGTGTGACTCTGGTTTGTGCCATTAGATAGAGCTTGTGGGACACAGGGATGCACTCACAGTGTCTTTTTTTTCCCATTTCTTGAGAGTGAAAATAATTCTTTGCGATACATTTCAGTATTGCTCTTTTTCTTTGTATTTTTCTTTACTTTGTAGCTATGTGACTTATTTTTAATATAAGATAGTCAGGATTCTTGCAGCTGAATTTTCTGGAATGAAGAAATTTTATATCCCTTCCCTTACTTTAGCTTGTGTCTCATGTCAGCAGAGCCACATCTCAATGTGACCTTACGGGCAGGCAGTCTTAACTTTCTGAGGGCTAAGTGAGCATAGATGAGGATTTAAACATTTTTGCTTCAATCGATCCTGTGTAGCTCTTTTTCACTCTTATTATTGCTCTCCCAGAATGTAACTTGGCATGTCTTCCTATATTTCATTTTTTCCCCCCTCGGGAAAACATAGTCATGTTTGTAGCCTTTTTAAATATTAAGGGAACACAAACAAATGTTCAGCCATGCATTCGTATACGTGTGTGTTTGTAATGCACATACAACCCCCTCCTCTCCCAAATACATTCTGCTCTCTCTATTTCTGGTTGAATTTTTTCCCCATGAAGATTGCATTATTTAATGGTCTTTCGTGGTTGGATTGGGGGTTCTTTGTTTTGGGGTTTTTTTAGTGAAAAGCTTCCTGTTAAATTTTAAGCATATGTACTGACTGATGCTAATAAGGGTCATAACCAGGCCTATTAATTATAGCTCAACACTGCCGGGAGCACTGGAGCAGAGTCTTGGCAGCAGACTTGATGCTTCCTTTCTCAACTCCTTTAAATAAAACAAACAAGCAACAGAAAAAAACCTTCAACTGTTACTCTGAAGACAAAAGCAGAATTGCCAACATGACGGGAGCACACTAGGCTAGGAAGGAGGGAAACAGACTCCACTCCTTTGGGGTACAAGGATGTGTCCAGTGCAAATGCCAGTGAGACAAGTCCAAGGGGGATCCTGTCCTGGGACGGTAGGATGCCAAGATGGGGGTCACCCCTGCTGCCCCACGTGGGTGTTTGGGGTCAGGTTTGGTGTGGACAGAGTGAAGTGCAGGAAGAAAATTAACAGGAACTGGAAGGCGTCAGGAAACGAAATACAATCCCATTGCGTTAGGGCGCAAAGCTGTTTGGAAAGTGTTTTTCTGGTCTGTTAGTGATGTGTCTGCAGTGGAAGGCTGCCAGTGCTAGTCTTTATTCCACTTTGCAGAATGTATTTTAAAATTAAATAGAGAAATTCTGTTCTTTATGAATATTTCAGTATATGTAGAGAGAAACTTCACTCACTGTTTTCTCACTGAAAGAAAAAAATTCTCTGTTTTCCTTCCAGTTTTTATTTTACCTATAAAATTTAATCCCAGAAATTGGCTTCTTGATGGGTATCAGTGTAACAGAGTATTTAGGCACTCTTTAGCTCCTGACTTGATGGGTTAGATGAGGATATTCTTGAGTAAAATATTAATCCTGCAAAATCCAATTTTGTTGCCAATGAACGTTCTGTTTTCTCATTACCAAAAAAAGACACAGTGCTGTGTTCCTGCCTCAGTAATTTCAACAACAAAAATACTGTGTAACTTTTTCTGGTTTTCCTGTTTGGGAAAGTCTATTCTGTCATAATGTTCAATTAACTAATTGACTTTTTTTTTCTGAAAATGTGTTTTTAGAGCAAGCACAATGACAGTAGAGAAGTTTATGCTCTATCTGCCCCACTAGTAGCCTGCAAACAATATATTAACAGTATTAACCCCATGCACTGACACCTCTGATTCCCCAAGGAGCCTGTTCTTTAATGCAGAAGGAGCCTTACCCAGCTGCAACTCTTCCTCAGTTTAGAAACTTAGTATTTTTCCTCAGTTCTTTATTTTTCTTCTGTTCTTACATTACTGCAACCTCTCATGTCTGTCCTTTTCAATATCCACATCAGTCTGATAACCTGATAAACCACTAATGTTATATTTCCATGCAAAAAACAAATTACAGATTTTTTCAACCACTCATTGCTCATTTATTACTAATTTCAAAATCCAGATGAAGCAAGTTACTTTAGTGAGGAGAAAAACAACTACAGTGCCAACACAAAGAGGGAGAGAGAGGCAAAGGGGAAGGATTAAGGGATGAGAAGAAACATGGGTTGCTTCATATGTCCTGCATGGTTTTCTCCCTGGCATGCATTTCTCCTGTTGTGTGGTTCACTCTTTTATTTAAATCTCATATATTTCAGTTGAGCTTTAGCTTTTTTAATCAGTTTGTGAAACCTTCTACATGTGAATTAGATGAACTTGAGGCTAATTTTAATCTTTGCTTCACCATATCAGCAGCTATCAGATTTCTGCTGTTTAGCCAATGCCGTTGCAAAAGAAAATACTTCTTTGCATTCGGCACTAAGATAAGAATGAAGACAATAATTAGGACTTGAAGATAGGAAGTAATAGTGTTCTAGTACATGATTCCTGAGGCATCACGCATATTGTCATGCATCTTTGGCATGCAGTGTGTTCGTGGGGAGAAATATTTAAAAACCTGTGTTACACAAGCTTGGAGCTCAGGTGATGGTTTACCCATCGCTTGCTTTGTTATACCAGGCTATAGATTAGCTAAGCAATTATCTGGAAGAAAAATATGACTTTTTATTTTCATTCATGCTTTAACAGTCTCCCAAAGTTAATTTAAAGCATCATTATGGCTGCGAAGCTTAAACCAATCAACAGAATACTTTTCCTGCAGTGTTCAGAAATTCCAAATGCAGTTCCATGGCTGAACTGAAAGTAATCAAGCAGAATGTAGATTAACTGTAAGTAATGAGTAATATGAAAAGCATTTGGTGAGTCTGTGGTTTTGAGCTATCAGTGATCATTGAGAAAGTGAAGGAGAAACTAATATGTTGCTAGTAATAAGTTCTGACCTCTCAAGGTGAATAATTTCTTATAACATGATCTGAATTGCTAAAACAATTAAGTAGTGCATGTGAGTGGTTAGTACTCCCCACCTGATCCTGCAAAAACCACCTTGTAGTTTCCTACTGATGCCCCCAAAAACCAAGTTTCAGGATATATTTATTTTTTTCCACTTGAAGCTCTGCTAGAATTATACTTTATGCCCTGCAGTTTGTGCAGGCTGGTTTACATCTGAGAGTTCATTCTTCATTGGGCAGAGCTCTGCAACCTTTTCAATATAAAGCCACAGTGAATCTTAGGGTAATTATTGCAGCCTTTACTGATCCATGCAAAATCAATCCTCCTTTAAATTTAGAAAACTTGTTCTTTTTCAGTGGTAGCTCTGACCTATTGAGGAAACAGTGTTGCAATCAGCGCTGCCTTTTGTGAGGAGATGTGACAAGACAAACTCCATGGAAGTGAGAGTGGGTTTCCCACAAGTGATGGCTCCTGTTCAGTCTGTGTGCTCCAGGCAGCAGGATGTCAGGACCTCTCAAGCCAGGGGTTAACTCCTCACTGTCCATCTCAGGAGAGGCTGTATGCCTTGGGCAGACACTAGTGCTGGGGTTTCTTCAGGCTGTTCTAGAAACAATAATTACTCTTGTTCTGGATATTTTAATTGCAGCTTACACAGAAATGTCTACAAGTTCCTAAGCCACTCTGAGAGTGTTCAGTGGAGGCTAAAATATGTAAGGGTCTAAGTGGCTCCCAAACTTAAACTTTCCCCACCCTCACACTGCAAAGGAATGAAATAAGAAGGACCTAAGTAAGGGCTCTGTGAGCGTTTCGAGGGACAGATGAGTCAATCTGGGCTGAACCCTGTTGTCAGACAGGCAGTAGCCCTCGTTTGAGAAGATTTCAAGGGTCAGTGAAAAGGAAAACTGGAAATGTGCCCCTGCCTTTCTTCAGTCCTGTTTCTATTTTGGATCAGCTGAGCCTTTTCCTTCAGCTAAAGAATACCATACACTGTTATTCCAGTCATACCTCCTAGTTTCTCAATGTGCTTTCACCCATGGTTGTTCATGACAAACATCTTTGTGACAGACCTGAATGATTCTGCAAAAGAACTTTCAGTTTCTTCCAAAGTCTCCACGTGTGGCAGAAGAGTAGTTGTTCAGCATCACATGATAAGGAAATGTTGATGTCTTTCGGTTGAATGATTTTTATTTTTATTTTTTATCTGCAGAAGACAATATAAATACAAGCACAGTGCGTGACAATGCCTCCCTCTTGCAGACAGCCTCCTCTTTCCTTGCATTGTCTGTTCCAACAGCATGTTGCATCTTTTCTCAAATTGGAACTGGCAAGAGACCCAGGGTATACTGTAATATAAATTATAAATTATATTAATTCAAGTTCATTCATGATTAATGTGACTACTCTTAAATGCCTGGCTTCTCTGATAGGGCTTACTGCTGTTGTCTTGATATTCAGTCTTGATATACATACTGATAATGAGAGAGGGCACAAGTAAGCCCTGCACCTCTACCCCATTTTCCCTTTCATAGAACTGAAATTCAACAAAATTTTAAAAAACCCAACTATTAAATAAAAAAACCTCCACATATTTTACTGCTGAATTTTTAAAATATATTTTTAACTACTTTGTGGGGGGTTTTTTTATGGCTGTTAAGTGCTTTCTTGTGCTGGCATCTGTATGCCACATCTGGTACAGGATCTCATTGTGTTACATGATTTATAACTACAGAGAAACATATCTGCTTACAAATTGCTTGTAATCAGAGCTGGAAACAAAGCAAGAGACTCCCAGTGATAGCATGGAAGGGAAAGGTTACAGCAGTACCAGAGGTTAGGGATCATTATCACTGACTCCCTTAAGGATCAGGTCATCTCCTCCTCACCTCTCTGCATCTTCCTCCCTTCTGTTATTGCTGTCCCTTTCCTGGTTGCCAGAGAAGCAACTGTCCCCTGGCCAAAGGAGGCTGCTGTAAAGGCACAAGGGTTACTTGTTTAAGGATTCTTATTGTTATCAGTAGTCTTTGTGTCATGGACAAAAGGTGTGGTGTGAGACATTGCTGCCACTAGGTATGATAAAATGTGGAAGGCTGTATTGATGATGTGAAAAGAAACCTGCAAATGGGATAAATTAGGAAGAAGTAAAATAAGTGAAGCATTAAAATGATGCTTATCAAACTCAGTTGTTTTCACTCTCTTTTGCTAAGCAAGCATTAAGCTAACAGGAAGGGTTCTTTTTTCAGTTTTGTGAGACAAAGCCTGCTGCCACCTCTCCTCTCTTGTCTCTCTTTACAGTCCCACTTCTCTGCCCCAGCAGGAGACTTTTCTTCTGTGCCATCTCAAGACTCATTTCTTGCTTAATGAATCCTTCTTTTTTCCCTTGTTTGGATGCAAGTACAAGACATGCTGCTGATGTGCTTTACTTCATTTTCTTCCCTCATTTCTTCCCATAGTTACATGATTTGCATTTCTAAGGAATACTCAGTTAGTACACTTTTCCTGGCATCAGCTTACTGTATAAGGTTGGTTAAAAGTTATGGATTGTATAATGAGAAATATATCTAAAATATCATCTGAGACAAATGATTATAGTCTGCCTGTGAGCATTATGTGCTCACTGAATAAGAATATGTCTGAGTCCTAACCTGTCTCACATCTGCTTTGCCTACAAAGGCTGTAACCTTGTCATTGAGCACTTGGTATTTGGCACAGTTGCAGCTCTGTTACTTCTTCAGGACCAACACTGCCAACATCTTCAAATGGCCAGACCCAATATAAGTGAGTTCAGCTGGGATCTCAGCAAAGAAGGTTTCTGAGGGGCAGGTGAAATCACTGAGGGATTAACAGCTAAAAAAAGTACTCTACAGGGAGTAGAGTATTCTACAGGGAATATTTACAAGGAGATTTTCTGTGTTCAGATGCTTAGAAGTAGGTCAGGCCTGAAGCAGATGTCCATCCATCCCATGCCAAAATTCCTGCAAGGCATATGCTATAACCAAACCTATTTTAGGAGCCTTTTTCTTTTTTACTAAACTCAAATGAAAAATCAGAGTGAGGAGGAGTGACTCTCAAAGCAAAGCTCTCATTACAGCAGAGCAATAGGATTTGCAGTGGTGGGAGCTGGGCAGCCGTAAAATGGTAGGTGTTGAATGACCTCACTGATGATGATGAAGTGGGGGGTTACTTTACTTAAATAATGGTAGATAATGTCTTAAATGATAGCTAGTCTTTTCGAAATGATTTTGCAAGTGGTGGATTTGCTTTTTAAGTGCTGTTTGGGTATCTTGCTTTGGCTCTGCACACCTGCCTGGCTGTGTACAAAGGGAAGTGGAGTAGCTAATGACTCATCTCTCAGCCTTCATTAACAGGAAGATCAACAAGGCAAAAATAATGCTGTATCATTTTCCTTAAGCAATCTTGAGAAGAAAAGACTGTATTAAAGAAGTGCTGGGGTTGGAAGCTTCTTACTGCAGGTTTGTGGCCCTACTGGAGCGCTGCTGAAGTAGCTACTCATTATACATTGGGGGATCCACCACTGCACAGGGGCTTTTGTCCCTTTCTTTATGGGTATGGACAGAGAGGATATGGGATCCTTTGCACATCCCTGTTGCCATCTGAATTGGAGATATTTGATCTGGAATTTATTGTTAAGAAGGCAACTGAGAATAACAGGGTTCAAGCAGGTCAATCTTTTGTGGTCCACTGCAGAGGGTGAGCTGTTCTGCAAGTGAAGGAAACTCACTTCTTCTTCTGTGTTTTTTCTGGGTTTTTAAGTGGAAGTAAAGAAAACCAGAAGCAATTTCTTAGCTCAGTTGACTCTTGGGGTGAGCCTCACACAAGCAAGTTAATGGCTCTGCATGCTGTGCAAGGTCTGAATTTGCTGGGGAGCTGGAGCATGGGGAACAAGGGCAGCAGTGAGGTCAGGTGGGAGCTGTACCCTGCCTGCCCTTGTAGTTATGAAGAGGAGAGCTCATCTTCCTGAGGGAAGTGGCTGCAGGATGCAGGAGGCTGCTTGGTCTACTCCCCAGGCAGAGATTGTGTGTAGCTGGAGGATGTAAGGAAGTGGTATGGTATGTCCTCCTGAACACTTCATGCTCTCATTCGTGTGTGTGCAGTTTGGAAAAAATATAAATAAACCCCACAGAGCTCATAATAAAAGTCTAAAATATTAGTGACATGTGGGAGCAGAGATGATTTCTGTGGAGTAAACTGCCTGGTATATTGCTAAGGAAAATATTTTCTTACACATTTGTAACTGCTGCCATTGACAATAAAATTGTGTGGAATATAAAATAATGGTAGTGTGTTGCCTATCATGACAGAAACTGTAAGAGGTTTTGACCTTTAGTACACTTTAATGGATGCTCTGCAGAGGCACAGACACTTCCATTTATTAACTTGTAATTGTCCAAAATAAATCTTGCTTTTTCCCCTCCCAGTAGATTGAAGCCTAGGATATGTTAATTGTGCTGGCTCTTCTCCAGGCCCGACACCTTGACAGCTCTTGTCAGCTTTTAAAAGTTGATCCCTTATGAAAACTATACTTGTTATTCTCCTATAATGGCCTTGCCACTCATGTCTTCTATGTTTTTTAATTCTGGCATCAAAGTTTACACTTAGCATTGACCCCCGGGCAGGAGAGTGTTCTCTAATGACTAGAGGTAGGTCAGCACTCCCTATTTGGGAGGAATGCAAAAAAAAATTCAATCCAGCATTTCAGTTAGCAAGTGTCCACCTGGGACTCTTGCCTTACTAAGGTTCGGGTATTTACTCTTCATTAAAGAAATGAGCTTGTACAGTAAACTGATTTATTAGCTATACCACCCAGTGCTCTCATCTCATCTAATCTCACACTGTGCAAGACTAGAGCATCTCATAACTTCTAAAAAAAGACTGCTAATTAACATTTGTGTGCTACAGGACATGATGGGACTTCAGTGAGTGGCAGTTTTTCCTTTGAGTCGGCACTGGAGCAGTATAATTCTGTTGCTGAAGTTGCTGCCTTAGAGATAAAACCGAGACCTTGACCACTGTGATAATCAAGGTTCCCAGGCTGCTTGCTTAGGAGAGAGGGTGGTTGTTCCAGTTGTGCACTGGCCAAAACCCAGGCAGGTATTTAGATTATGTTACATTAATCCCCCCTGCAGCTTCAGCTGATGATAGTAGCCAATTCTCTCCCATCCTCCGTGTTCAGTGTAATTGGTGTGTGCTGTCAGACAGCTGCCACTGTCTAAGCCAAGAGTGGTTGTGTTCCACTGATGAGCAATGTGGTACTCCTCTACCCTAGAAACTGGAAAACAATAAAACAGCAGTTGCTACGCTGTAGAATTCATTGTTATCAGAAATATAGGTTTTGAGTAAGGAAAAATACTACTCTCTGTATTTGAGCCAGCAGAAATCACTGGTTTCTATATTTGAGTAACATATTCTGCAGGTGAACAGCACTAATCAGATCACATTGAAGAAGGTGCTAAGTTAAAGGTGATGCTTTTGTTTCCACTTGCTGAAAGTGCAGTAGAGTATTATTTGGGAGAGTCTGATGTGTTTTGGCATAGGGTTTTGTTGTTTTCTTCCGATGACTACTCTGAAGTCCTCTAGAATCTAAGTTTTCCTCCCTCTGACATGGAAAATGGTGAAGTTACAATCATATAGGGAACACTCAGTAACTGGGAGAGGCCAATAAACTGTTCCTCTTCAGATCCTTGACTCTGAACTATAATAACCTTTGTTAAGATGGTGTAATTAATGGGTTTACTATGCTCAGGATCTCCAAGAGTGAAAGGCAAAACTATTAAAGTCAGTAGTAATTAGAGTTCTCTTTTCACATTCTAGTTGGGCTGAGCCTGCAAAACCAAGCTGCCATCTCTGGCTCTCCAGATTTCCAGGACCAGAAACACCGATTCCTAGAAAATATGGCAGTCACCCCAGGTTCTCCCATTAACTTCAGGATTAAGAATGAGAACATGAAAGACTTTTCCATCATAAACCCAATTCAGAAGGCCATTACTATAGACCAGAAATAGCTGAGGAGATGTACAAAAGGGTAGGGATCAACTAATTTAAATGTGAATGGATGTAAAAAGTAAGATGACTGAGTCTTTCCTCAGTTTCACATCCTACTGGCCATTTATTTGCTGCTGAATACAGAGTTAGGCTCTTCTGTAATGCGTCAGTGGCTGGAGAATTCCTCTAGGGTAGAAGTGAGCAAGGCAATGCTTTCCCTGGCACTAAGCAGGAATCTGGACACAGATTGCAGATGTGCTGTGTACAGGACGCCAGCTGGTGTCTTGAGGGTCAGTAGGAATTTCAAACAGAATGATTTATTGTTAGTGATACTGCCCCAGGCAGAAGTGAGAGTTCGCAGCATCAAAGCAATGTGTACTCCTTGTAGGCACATGAGATTTGTTCCGTAACGTGTTAAAAGAAGAAAGCAAGTTGAAGGTCTGCTAATGTATCTGCTTGTGAGGGTGTGAGACTGCAAACTATGGACAGATCAGATTCTTTCTTGCCTGTTGGAAAGCACTAAATCTGATTTCAGTAGTGAGAGATACTGGGAACTTTATTGCTTAAATGTGCATGTGTTTGATGGATAGACCCACCTTGTGCTTGTGTCAGGTGCAGCTGTGTATATGTGGTGTCTCAGCAAAGGCTCTGAAGTTCTGGTGGGAGGCCAAGTATCCAAATTTAGGGATTTTGTTCTTACACTTCATTATATTTACTGATTGAATAAAAGCTTGAAGTTTTTACACTGCAAATTACTGATATTTTAATACAAGCAGTAGTTAAAGTTATGCAAAATTACTTAAGCAGTTCTTCTATTTTGTGTGGGTGTAAAAGATGGGTTTCCTTCACAAAGGAATTTTTCACCCAATATCTAATTGTCCTTCCTAAATTTTAGAGAAAAAGGTGCTGAAACCCAAGCATAAGATGTAGGTTCAAGGTATAGCTACATTCAGTTTATGTGGTAAAGAGGTATACTTTTATAAGATTTGATGAGAATAGAAAACGCTATATAACTTAGAACCAACTTACTAAAATTAAGTAGGTCTTACTTTAGTTCCACCTTTAGTGATCTTCAAGTTTTCTTTCAACACAAATTACTCTAGTCTGGGCAATGGCATCAAGAAAGAGCTTTAGCTGTCTGCCAGCAGACAACTAAATTCCTCAAAATTTGGGAAGGTCCTACTGAGTCCAGGTGCAGGTTTTGCTGCACAAACCAAGGTCTGGTGCTGCCTTTGTGGAATGGTGAAATGGAAAATGGTCCTGAAATAAGTCCCATGTTTGTCTGCTGCTCCATCTGAAGGAATGTTTCTAGTGATGAAACTAAACTATTCCTCTGCCTTATGCTGGGATTGATCAATGATTTTGCGAATCTCTGTTCCTCCCTTAAGACAGAACAACATGAAACAGGTCACGCAGGCTGCAGCCCATTCGAAACAGCCTCAACTTGGAAAACAGATCAAATAGCAGCACTGTGTTGTGTTTTTCATGGCAGCTGCTTCACACTTGGTTTTGCAGGCAGAGTTGGACGGACAGGCTATTTTGTTTAGTGACTGGGGCCACACAATAAATCTGAGCCAGAGCGAGAAATGGTGTATGGGTGTCCTGCTTGTCTTTGAAGCCTATTTGTCCATGCCTTCCTTTTGTGACAGATGTGCTTACCACCAGTGTAGCCTGCATTCAGGTGCTGCTGCAGCCTAGTTTTGTGGCACACTGGTAAGGACAGTTGGTCTTTCAGCTTACATACTGGAAATACTCTCTGCTGTACTGTGTTTTTGTACTGTAACTAGAAGACATTTTAATATGTCTAAATTTGTATTAGCGGTAAGACTATAAGTTTTGTTCAGAAACTTTCTAACCTTTGAACCTGACCAATTTTGTAAGCCTTTTTGAGTCTTTCTGTGACTGTGTAGTTACATCCTGCACAAGCAGGCAAGAAACAGTTTGGAGGGATGACAGTTTGATGAATGGATTCAAGACTTTCATAAAGGATGAGTCACTTTGATGCCATCAAGAGAGAGAATTCCAACAATAAATCCAAGACGCGTGGAAAGAAAAATACGCTGCTTGTGTGCAGTTGTGTTCTTCTAGCCTTCCAAAAGCATCATCTGTGGCAATTGTGCAAAAAAAAAGGGAAAGGATGTGGCAGGGAAAACAAGTGTCTTACAGGGTTTAGGGCTTTTTCCCCCAGAGGGCACTGC
>NW_008658728.1:91479-92110 GCF_000695815.1 Acanthisitta chloris
GTGGGAACCTTAAGGCAGAAGTAATGTTTTGAGACCAGAGTACTTTAGGGGATGTTGTGAAGACTGAGAACAGGTATCTGAAACATCTGTTTCCATGGGAGATAACTTGTGGAGAAAACAGCCAAAATTTTTGTAGGATGGAAGGAATTGTCATGCTTTGCTTCAGTATTTTTATAGCTATCTGTAGGAAAAGTAGAATATAAAGAAAGTTGAACCCAAATTAGTGAAAAGGTTTTCCTCTGTTCTTCATTAGAAATGTCCATAAGAGTTTCTAGAAAGAAAAAGATTTATGTAGTCAAGAAAAATAAAAACCCAACTGCTTTGATGAATCAGAAACAGAAAATAGGTTCTCCTGCCAAATTAAAGACCAACGAAGATACCTGTTTCGATTCAATAGTGTAAATCTTGTGCAAAAGTATAGAATCTTTTCGGTAAATACCTATTAATTGTGGAGTGCTGTATGAATGCTTGTGTGGTGCTTGAGGATGGTAAGAGGTTTGTTTGCAGGGCTGTGAGTTCTCAGAATAAGATCACTTTTTTCTAGTCATTGTAAGAAGAGCAAGCAAAGGGTTCATAACTCTCATCGGTAGTTCTTAGTTGCAGAGTACTTGTGTTTGTTTCTTTGAGTTTG
>NW_008658728.1:92132-100209 GCF_000695815.1 Acanthisitta chloris
AATTTAATAAACATACAGTTACATTGACCTTGAGATGATAAAGCTTCTGCTCTTATTTTCCACTTTCTGTGGCAATGTTTTATCCAGAAATACCTTCACATGGAGAATAGACATTTTAAATCTGTTGTCTGCTGAGATATACAGAAGGTCCACCTAGTTAATTGCCCCTGTTATTTATGTGCCATATAGAGAGCTTTTTATGGACTGCTTTTTCTTCTTTTCATCAAATCTTGAGCATATAGCAGTTCACACTTCAGAGTTCAGTGCTGTAGGCAGTGCTCTGTGCTGTCTTCCTTGTTGATTGGAACCTGTATCATGAGAGTGGATGTCTATCTATCCTTGCTGTTCTTATTTGCAAGAAAAGGTGAAAAAAGGATAATGTCAGTTTCCCTTAGGAACTGTGTTCTGCTTTTAGGAATGTGGACTGAGATTTGGGTACATTTCTATTCAGTAATGAGGCTTTACATTATTAGTTAATTATTGTTTTTATTAATTTCCTAGTGATTCTTAATCAAGAGCAAATTATCTCCTGATAGGTTCATATCTGAGGTAAGGAAATGTTGACATGAATTGCTTCTGGGTTATATTAAAACAGAAAGATAGACCTGCTATACCAACCATCAGCTCTGTTATGTGTTCAGCCAGTTCTCCAGGCTGGGATACCTGGCCAAACACCTTCTGCATTTATGCAGTTAATTCTCTAAGCCAAGAATTTGTTGTTGGTACAACAAGGTTGAACAAAAGTCCTAACAGCCTACTGAAAGAATTATTATTAGGCCAATTATAATGATACAGCCAGTTACAGACCAGTTAGCTAATTATAAGAGCTCATTCCTGATAATGACACAGATATAATAAGCTTGCCAGTGTCTGATCCTTTACTGGTGTTCCAGTCCTCCCGAAGAAGAAAAGGAAGGTGTCATTACAGTTAGTCAGCACCATGAATTCTTCATATGAGGGAGTATGATGTTGGTATCAGTGATTTCCTCCTCATTCTTGCCAAGAAGAAGGTGAAGTTAATGTTGATGATTTTTTCTCCTCATTCTGAGGTCTCTTTGGAGACATTTTATGTATTTACTGGCACTAATACATGCTCCATTTATTTGCTCTTTCTTCAGTGGTTCACAATATGGTAGTCAAATTTACTAGATATATATAGCAAGCTTTACATATGTTGGATGCTTCTTCACAGAATGGGTAAGGTTGGAGGGGACTACAATGGGTCATTTGGTCCCATCTCCCCTCTCAGGCAGGGTCATCCCAGAGCACATGGCACAGGATTGCATCCAAGCAGTTCTGAAATATCTCCAGTGAGGGAAACTCCTCACCCTCTGCGAAATCTGTTCCAGTGCACTGTCACCTGCACAGTAAAGACATTCCTCCTCATAGTCAAGTGGAACTTGCTGTGCATCAGTTTCTGCCTATTGCCTCTTGTCCTGTTGCTGGACATCAGGAGGCAGAGCCTGATCCATCCTTTGACACCTCCCTGCAGATATTGACAGACATTGATGAGGTCCTCTTTCATCCATCTCTTCCCAAGGCTGAGCTCCATGTCTCTCTGGTACTGAGGAGTCCAGAACTGGACACAGTACTCCAGATGTGGTCTTATGTGGGCTTCATTTTCTTTTTATCTATGAGCTCACTGTTATCCATATATGAAAGCTGCATTCCTTTAGCAAGCAGTAATGTTACAGTAGTGAGTATAAATCTGGGACCCTGCTGTCATTCCAACTTCAAGGTCTCTGCTATGATCTTGTGCTTATCCTTTTGGGGATCTCTGTTACAGTCCTGGGTTCCCTCAGCAACCTCCAAGTTGTGATTTACAGATATTTAAAGTACCACCTTATTAGTTTAGTGTGGTGACACACAGATCCTTGCTCTACAGTTACTAACATTTCAGTCTGCAAAAGCAACAATGCAGTAGAAGGCACATGAGTAGAGATTTTTGCTCTCAGAACCAACATCTGCTATTCATGGTAATGTCAGTGGTGTGTTTCCAGAGTTGCTTTGCAACAGACTTCATCTGCATAGTTGAAATTGAAAACATATATCAAATTACAGTATTAATTGCTCTTGCCTTGCAAGATGCAGTCTTCATATTTAATAATTTCTTCTGTAATCATGTGTTTTTCTCTGAGGAGTCTGTGTGTATAGTATTAAAGGTTGGCTTGAGGATAACTAAGATTTCATCTGTGCCAGTTTAGCTGTGGCTGTGAGATATGTGTCAAAATTTGCAAAGGCTCATTCTTGTATCCATTTTCAATGGTCGAATTTATGCTTTTTGAGGAAGATTGTCATGGTCCTGGGATAATCACTGGCAAGGACCAGATCCTGCTGATGAGAAGCAATTTGTGAGCAAAGGCTTTGAATGGCTCAGTGATCCAATATAAAACTGATATGAGAAATGGATTGTGATTTAACTCTGACATAAAGAATTAAAATAAAGAGCTTCCTTTGAGGGAATTCATGTATCTTCTTCAGCCCATCTCAGTTATTAGTGTATCCTTCAAGGGTTATGGAAAATAACCTTTAGAGGACCTGGCTGTAAATATTAATTCCTCATTTTGAGTCATTGTGCACGTTGTAGTGATCAGAAAGATTTAAGATTTGGTAGATTCAGTCCCTGTGGCAGTCTTTTCTAAAGTGTCAGTGACCAAAGAGGTTGAAACTAGAATACATGGACTAATAATGTCTGCTTGCAATTTTTTATTTGTTTGTAGAAAGGGTATTGTGTCCTCCTTCCATAAGGAAGGAGGAAGAATCAGAATAGCAGCAGTATCCTACAGAGAACTTCAGTGCTGGAGACCCACTGAACCATCTTGACCATGGTGAAAAGCTGGTAAATGACAATGGACACTGGTAGGTGTTGGAGGGCACTGGAGCAAAGAGTTGTTGGATGCAGTCTCAAAGAACTCTGAGGTCCAGAAACCCAAAATGGCTTTAACAGCTGAGCCATCCAATGCTTGGGTGTTGATGTGGCTATCCATTTTGTGGCCTAATTGTCTCCCACTGGAAAGTCATTCTAAAGGGAAATCCAATTTGCCCTCTCTAGAGAGGTATAGAGGTGACTTTTCTCTGAGAGCTCTTGGTAAGGAACTGGTTGCTCCCTGTGAAGTGGTGTAAGGAAATAATGCTCAAAGAGGGATTTTTCCATTGGCTTAGAGCTTTATGGATAGACTTGAGATGAGATGTTGTGGAGCTCTCATTATTTATGCATGGGAAATTGTAATTGTCCAGAGAATAAAGCACAAATCAGCATTTCTTATTCAGTGACTGGTGCCCACCTGAAAATACCCTGAATCAAGATTTTGGTCAAACTGTCAAACTTGAAAATATTGTATATACAATGCTCAGAATGATTATTCTGGATGTGCAGACTTCACTGCTGGAGTGAAAGGAATAATGATGGATAATGCTGAGGGAATGGCACATGATGTCTGAAAATCCATGCTGGGTTGTCCCTCCAGAGCAGCAAAGAGAAGCTGTGGCTGCTAAGGGCAGCCCCACACTTAGGGCCACCTGGGTCTCCCCAGAGGGCTGTGTACTGCCCCATTCTGCTCGGTGGGTTTAGGGAAGATAATTCTCAATGACTCTGGGTGGTGTGTGGAATAAATAACACAGTTCTCAGGCGGTTTAACAAGAAGTGATTTTTACTTATAAACTTGGGATCATTTGGGTGTGATTAAGGCACTTGATAAAAAAGTAACTGAGTAAACTTCAGCGCATCCAAGCACTGTGCGAACTTTAACTCAGCACAGCTTAGAGAACAAAGCCTTTAGGCAGGCATTGAATGTGGCACTTAGCAAGTTATTAAGGGGAGACTTTCTCAGTGTGGCTTGCATTTTATATATTGAGAAGATAGGAAGAGAGAAAAATGAGAAAGAGAGACAGGTCTGCCCACAGAGGCAGTGCAGGCTCTGCAGCTTTAAGTCCAGGGCAGGGAGCGCCACGAACACGTCTCACTGTGCTTTGGTCGGTTCCTTCACCCAGGGCTTTCCCCAGCGTAAGGTCACACTGGTACCTGTGCTTTACGCAGAGCCACAGGGCTCTTGGCATACGTTTCAGGGCTTATAGTGAGGCCATGTGGTCACTGCCACCACTTCAGGGCTTAGGTCAGACCCATGCGGTCAGCACCACGATTTCACAGCTCATATCACAGCCAGTCAACCAGTGCCGTTTCGTGGCTTAGATCAGAACCACCTGCTTGGCCACCACCATTTCAGGGATCACCTCAGAGCTGTACCCTCACTGCCACCAGTTCAAGGCTCACATCATAGCCATTAGGTCAACCAACACCATTTCAGGGCTTAGATCAAAGCCATGTGCTCAACAGGTGCCATTTCAGGCTCACCCCAGAGCCCTGTGGGTACTGACACCACTTCAGGCTCACCCCAGAACTGTGCAGTCACTGACCCCATTCCAGTGCAGACAGGCAGTGACCTTTTAAGGCTCAGGGGGTTGGGGAGAGCAGCTGCTCTCACGCCTGTGCAGAACTTGTCCTGTTCCTCCAGTGCTTTCCCACCTGACTGTTTTGAGCCAGGTAACCTTTCCTCTGGGCTCTGGCAGGGTGGAGTTTAGCCCTTTTCTCTAACAGCACTAGGAATAACCATTTCTTGACAGGATTTGAAACATTGCATGTGGTTGTGTTTTCTTTAATCAGAATCTTAAATGGTGTAGGAGCAAGTGTAAAGGTGAAGTGATACTTAAATAAGTGATGTGTACAGATCTTGTCTTTAATTTTTGTGACAGAAGAAGTTTCCTTAAGTGTTGCTGAAAATGTTCGTGGTGAATTTAAAACCTCTGCTCTCCCTGAGCTCAGTGGGAGTTTCTCCACTGACTTCAGGAGAAGTAGAATTAAGCCTAGAATTGTTAAAATAAATACTTTTAAACTAGACACAGCATATGTAACTGCTTTCAAGTTGCAGAAGTCTGTGTCAGCTTCATGTTCTTTTCATTATCTGGTAAAGTTAATTTGATAGGTGAGATGCTAATTCTGTATTTCTGCGTTGTTTCCTTTGGTCTTGTCCTTAATATTTATGGAGTATTCAGCTGATTTTTGCTGAAGCTAACAAAAAATACCCTACAGCTTGCAATAAGCTCAGGCTGTTGTTACACAAACATGGCTGGTAGCTATCACAGTGAGATATTCAGTGCGCAACACTCAGCAGTTCTGCAGGCTCAGAACAATGGTTTTGCACAATGGCAGCACTGCAGCCACTTAGTCAACTTTAGAAAACATAGTTATCTTAAAACAAAGGCAACAAAAGTCTTAATTTGTGCTCCATAACCTGTTATTTGTCAAAGTCTTGGAGCCTGGTTCAGCTGTAAGCCATAGGGCTGCCTGAATCCTGCAGCAGGGGGCACTGGGGAGGAGCAGAAAAGCACAGGCACCACAGTGGTGTCAGGTGAAGTCCTGAGAAGAGCAATAATCATCACATAATGAAATATGTGTTTGTTTCTGGCAGGTAATTTCTGAAAGAAAAACATTAAAAAGAACAGAAAGCTATGCAATTTGTTTTTCCTTCTATTGCTCCAGTGTGTATCTTTTGCAGTTACATAATCAAGAGTAATTAGTAATATATTCATCAAAGATAACTAGGTTTCATGTGCATTACAGGTGTAAATGTGAAAAATATTTAATGTTCTGGTTTTCCTCATGATTTTGAAAACAGTAACATTTTCATTAGGTTTTGGTTTTCATTTTAAGCTCAAATTTAACTTATTTTTCCCCATGAACTTACAGAGGAAAGTCTGACTAAACTCGAGACACTTTACAAGATGCTTCATAGGCAAGTATGTAGTCTCAAAAACTAATTATGTTTCATGTAAAATTAATTCCAGCTTTTATGTTACAAAATTAGAAAAGACCAATGTGAATTTTCAGTTGTATAACATGATACATATATTTACAAAATATTGGTAGGTTCTAAATGTAAAAGCTGGCTCAACAGTTCTTTGCAGACTGCACAACAAAATGTACTGCTGTGTATTGTTCAAGTGTGCCCATGAACAAGTTAGAGTTTGTGAAAACTTGTATCACATCAATTTGTTTGAAGTTAATAAAGCATCTTCTGATTCATGAAGAATCTCATCTTCTCATCACCCACATCCCTTTGGGCCCATGATGGGCAGGTAAAGCAATCCCAACCTTCCTTTCCTCTTAATTAATTCTTACTTTCTTCCCAGTCTGGGCTGATGCTCATGACAGTGCTAGAAAAAGAGCAGTTTCACTTCTACTGAATCTACCTATTCAGCAATATTATGGGCTCCAAGGACTTGCTATTTTTAAATCCTGCATATAACTATGTATGTGTGAGATTTCTTCTGATATTAAAAGACCATCAGGAGGGTATGGCTGCAGTTTGTGGTAAAAATGGGAGAGGAAAAAGGATTATTCACAGCCTGCATGTTCCCTGTCATCTGGAGGGTTTAATATCTCATCATATACAATGTGGTTCTGTTGCAAATTTGTGGAGCTCTTAGTATTTAAGAAAAGGTTTCAGTTTTGCAGCTTGAAGTGAGATGCAAACAGCTATAGGCAAAGGCAGTTAGAAGCAGCTCATAGCTTGCAACAAACTGCAGGTTATTTATAAGCCATCAACAGAGCAATATTATTCATTAAAGGCCTCTTGAAATCAAAGTGAGTGGCCAATGTAGTCCATAGACTGATAAAGTAAGGAGATAAGTCACTGCAGAAGATAGAATTCCTAAAAACAGTGGTTGGAAGGAGTCACTGGCCGCTCGCTGGCCAAGGCACGATCCAGTAAGATGGGACTTTTCACAGCTATGTCTTTAATTTCTGCAGGGCTGGGGATTGCACAGCCTCTCTTGGTGGTGTGTTCTGGTGCCACACCACCCTGGCAGGAAGCTCTTCTAGTCAGCAACTCCCCATCAAGTGGCTGTAGACTGCTGTTACAACTACCCTCCTGTTCTGCTCTCTTTCAGGAACATATTAGAGCAATTAATTCCATGGTGGCAGAAAGAAGAAAAGAAAAAAATAGTCTTCTAATATTTCTTCCTTAGCCTACTTATTTGAGTGGTTGGATTACTAAATTAATTGAGAAATGTTAACATTTCTCCTTTCTGTGGAAATAACTTGCCTTGTGTAACTTCTGCTAGGGAAGGCCTGTAGCACTAACAGGATACATTTTTCTGGTATTACAGTATCTTTTTCTTGAAGTTTGATTTTTTATGTAACCTGTAGAAATGGATAATTTGTTTTAAATAATAATATGAAAGAGATAGTCATGAAAACTACGTGCAATCCAGACCAGAGTGCAAGGGAAGAGATGTTGCTCTGTTGTGCTACGTGAAGGGTCTTCAGCTGCAGAACAGTGAAATATATCTATATATTCATGCACAAACCACCAAAGACAGCAGGAAAATACATGTGTTTTCCATCCTACTAAGCAATGTTTTCTGCATTAAATGGCATGTTGCATTCCCCATTTGAGCATTTACAGGTGTTACAGGAGCTGTGATCTATTCGGTTATTATTTATAATTGATTAAACTCAATCCTCTTTGCAAAATGATACTAATCTGCTTTGGTGTGACAAGTGTTTATCTAATGAGTATGTTGTCGACCTGTTTGTCATACCATAATTCACATAAGGAAGCAATAAACCATCTAGTTAACAGGGATTATATGGACAGCAGTCAGGTAGTATTTGGAGACAGGGGAACATGCACAGTTTTTAGAATAATCACCAGGAGCTAAGGAATACTCATATTAATATTCATCATCAGATTTTTTAAAATAAACTGAATACAAGCAAAAAAAATCACTTTATTAAAAATATGGTTTATATCATATACAGATTTAGAGGGAAGGAATATGTAATTTGTTTTAAATAAGTCCAAATGCCAGTTTGGTGCGACTCCAACAGCACTGAACTACCAACCCATGCTGCACATGTTTAGGTAATTAGGAGATTTTTAAAGGGCAGGAGGGAGATGTAGTGGACTTGCAGATCCTTTCAGGGTGCAAATGAAGTTACAGAAAGCATAGGAGCTGGGGAAGCTTCTGCTGGGCTTAGGATCATAGAATTGTAGAATCAACTGGATTGGAAAAGACC
>NW_008658729.1:0-44566 GCF_000695815.1 Acanthisitta chloris
GCTGCTGGGGTTAAACCACAACAAGGTACTAGATATTCTGGTGCAAAAAGAGTGTCCTCCCTAGACAGCCCTTCTTGGTCATACTGGGGCAAGGGAATGGCTATGATGCTGCACCCTCTCCATGTCACACCTCACATTCAGCACGCGTGAGGACTCAGATGCAAAGAGAAGAGAGCAAAGGAAAATCTCTCAGGGGAAATGGCAGGAATCCTATGACATAAAACCAGCTTGGGTAAAGTATTCAAAAGTGCTTGATAGGAAAAGACCAAATAGGACCTAATAATATTCTCTTAATGAGGCAATTTAACTGCCTGTAATTCTGTGTCCCGTGCATTGTGCTCTCCCAGCACAGAAGTTCAAAGGGTTGTCACAACAGGCCCTCAAAGGAGGGTTTTTTTAATGAGTGATATTTCTTAGGGACTCAGTATGGGGCAGATATGCTGAGGAGAACAGGAAAAAGGAAAATGCAGGGTACACTGAAAAACTGGTCATCAAGCTGGCTAAGACACTGAGCCATATTGCTGCTTACTGCAAAGCAGCACTAAAATCAGTGATGGTCTCCCATAGACTGTGGTCAGTTCTGGTTTAAGAGTGGATGCGATTCAAATTTAGTTTGACAAAGGGACTTTGGAGGGTTTCATCTGTTCAACTCCCCCATGAGCAAATGTTTCCTCACCACAAAAGGGCAATAAGGCTTTTCCAGTTTAACTTGAAGGGAAGGCCTGGATTCAATTAACTGGCAGAGAAAATGCTCCTCTCTCTCCCTGCCTCTCTCTCCCTCTCCCTCTTCTTTCCTTAAGACAATGTCTGTCCTTACGCTTGAAGGTCGCCCATAGAATGTGAGTCCGGGGAAAGGTACAGAGCAAGGGAGGATGATGCTGTGGTAACTGCCACCTCAGTAACCTCTGCAATCACAAACATCAATTGTGCAGAGAGCAGTAACTGTTTTAAATAGGTTAAAAAATAAAGCCTGGTTATTTAATATAGCGTACATGCTAGGTGGGTCAATATCTATCACTCTGTCCTCATCCTTCTTCCCCACCCCTCAGGTCTCTAAGGGCAGAGGTTTAAGTCCCAGCTGAGAAAACAGGGCATGCTTCATTTAGTAGCACCGCAGCAGGGCTGCTGGAGATGTCATGCTTCTGATGAGACATTAAATCAAGGTAAACACTAATCTCATGGGCATGACTGCTTAAGAAGCACAGGAAGAAAAAAATAACAAAATTTTCATGGCTCTTGTGCTTTGACCTTTCACTACAGTGTGATTCCAAATGCATGTGGAACAGGAGGTATCAAGTTTTCTGACTGCCTGCTTGTGCTTATTTTTTAAAAATCATTTGCTCTAGGGGAGATTTATTATGAAGAAAGCAGTTCTGTTAAACAAAATCTTCATCAACAAGAGCAAGCAGATATTGTCCCAACACCCTATTTAGCATTCAAGCCACAAGACCCTCCTCTCTTCTTGTCTACACCCCTCACTCCATTCCTCCTTGCCATACAACCACCCTTCTTGCTTTCCACTGCCCCAGCACACATGTGCCCCCTCAACCCCATGCCTCAGACACCATCAGCCATGTGCCCTAGCTGGTGATTTCAAATCCCACTAGAAGGTCTGCAGCTCAGATCAGGCTGAACCTGCACAGCCCCATATCAACTTGTGTCTTTTAGGGGCAAGAAACAACAAAGAAGACAGCTGCAGAATTTCAGCCTATTCCTTCCTCTTTCCCAGCCAGTCTCCAAACCCCTTCCCTGCATGGGCATGATTTTCTCTTTGAAATAATCTTGATGCACCTGGTAATTGCTGGAATTCCTGAGTGTAATTGCTGAACAATAATGATCTCTTTTTTCCATGCTTTACACTAATTCTTGTTTAATAAAATTGCTGCTCTGTGCTAGAGACTGAGCTGTCCCAAAGACAAACAAGGAAGGAAAGTGTTTACTGCCATCAATGTCCTTAGAGAGGCTTCATCAGTTACTTTAGGTGTAAGCAAGGAGAGCAGAGGGTAGCAGGTGAGATCCTGTCTGGATAAATAAACAACAAAATACTTGGGTTGCCCTCTTCAGTTTCCAGTGTTTTCTGTCAAAATAGCCAACAAAAAACATCACAACAAAACCCAATAATTAATTTAGCCCTATTTTTATGTTTTATTACAGGTTTCAGGCAAAAAATCACATTCAGCAAATTCTGTAACTGATCATGCGAAGATAGAGGCGAAAATATGACAGTATTTAGTCATATGCTTCATTTAGTCTTAGATCCAAGGGACTCTTCCAAAAGCCTTTTCTGCCCCTGGTATGGTCTTCCTCTCACTTTGATGCCAGCAGGTGTCATGGTCAAAATGTGCCACACAGACGATGATTGCTGGAATGAGCATCCATTGCACTGGGAAGGAGGGATCAGTGACTTCACAGTGAGGTGAAGAACCCAAACTCAGACCCAGTTTGTTCCTTCAGAATGGCTGCAAGATGAAGACAAGCTACCACACAGGGACCCATCTGAGCAGGATATACGCATGCAGTGACTGGGCACAGGTATTGCTCTGCCCATCATGTGTGACAAAGGCCTGTATGCTGAGCATGAGCCAGCAGTGTGCTCAGGGGGCCAAGAAGGCCAATGACATCATGTCCTGGATCAGGAACAGTGTGGTCAGCAGGACCAGGGAGGTGATTCTGCCCCTGGACACGGCACTGGTGAGGCCACACCTTGAGTACTGTGTACAGTTCTGGGCCCCTCAGTTCAGGAAGGATGTTGAAGTGCTCGAGCAGGTCCAGAGAAGAGCAACGAGGCTGATGAAGGGACTCGAGCACAAGTGCCATGAGGAGAGGCTGAGGGAGCTGGGGGTGTTCAGCCTGGAGAAGAGGAGGCTCAGGGGAGACCTTATCAACCTTATCAACTCCCTGAAAGGAGGTTGTAGTCAGGTGGGGGTTGGTCACTTCTCCCAGGCAACCAGCAGGAGGACAAGAGGGCACAGACTCAAGCTCTGCCAGGGAAGGTTTAGGTTGGATATTAGGAAGAGATTTTTTACAGATAGAGTGATCAGTCATTGGAATGTGCTGCCCAGGGAGGTGGTGGATTCACCATCCCTGGAGGTTTTTAAGATGAGACTGGATGTGGCACTTAGTGCCATGGTCTAGTAACGGTGGTAGGGTTGGACTCAGTGATCTTCGAGGTCTCTTCCAACCAGGTTGATTCTATGATTCTATGATTCTGTGTGACAGCACAGGCCCAGCTTGGCTGCAGACATAGTCTGTCACAAGTACCCCAATGATGGGCACTGTCTTTGAAGGAGGCAGGCAGAAGGGCCACTTCCCCTTGTTCTGTCTCTGTTATGTGGAATCAACTGACAGAGCTAAAGCCAAAGCTACTGATTTCATTAGGCTTTCACTAGGGATGTGTTTCTCTCTGCATACCAAGCAAGTCATTGTACATGTTGAAAAGTTTCCTTTGACTAAGTCTCTTCAATTACCTTCACAACTCCCCATTTCCCTAAACTCCTTGGACAGTCTGTATTAACCTTTGAAGAGCCTTAGACTTGCTCCTGGAGCCCCTTCATCTGGCTTTCATTGCCTTCCAGCCTCATGAACTGCTCATGCAGAAACCCTGCACTGGCTATTACCCAAGCCCCAGGATTCCTCTCTCTGAAACCTTGAACATACCACAGGTTCATTCACATCCTGAGAGCCCTTCTCTGGTGAAGCCTTCACAGCTCATACTGTAATTCTGCCTTTTTTTTCTCTTTTTAACGTAACCGGCAGGAGGGACCTTCATGTGCATATCAGGGATTCTGAGATATCTTTCTCCACCCAGGACCTTTCCACAGTCTTCATTCTCATGCCTTTGTCACATAACACCTCTTTAAGGTTGGTTTATATTCATCAGGCTCCACAGCAAAATCTTTTCTACGACTTGTGTTACAAACTTACCCTTGCCATAAGGCTTCTGTCCTCACATCATCTAAACTAGACACATAAGAGTCACACTGGACACTCTGCCATTGCAGAATGTGGCTGATTTCTTTAGCAACATTGTTTGCATCTGCCACTTTTAAACCCTTCCTGGACCTACTGTTACTTGCAGTAAAATTATCTCCCACCTTCATGATGAATTTCTAATTCTTTCCATCCTTCAGTCATCTCAGTTTCTCTGAAGGTCTGCTCCAGGACATCCAACTATGTATTACCAGTGCAAAAAGGTGTCTAGGAGAACCAGGATATCAGTCAGGAGAGAGCCGGGTATGATGCTCTGAGAAGCTGGAAAAACCACAAAGAAAGTTTATGAAACCCCTGGGAAGTCTGGGGAGCTTTAAGCATCTCTCCAGTGACTCCTCCTGCGTGGCTGAGCAGTCAGACATTTGACTAAGGAAAACCACTGACCAGCTCTCTTGGGATCCACGCCCAGGTCTCTCAGGACAGAGGATTGACTGAGATATAGGTCCAAGGATACCCACAGGTAGAATTCACATGCCTCCTCATTCCTACCTGTCTCCGCCTGAGAGGAATACCATGAAATGATTTTGGCTGGATTATTTAGTGCCGCAAAAATCTTTTCTGCTAAGTTTGCAACAGCAAGCTGAGCATACACCCCCTATCCATACATTTATCCATCCCTTAGGGACTCCAGAGCCTTTCAGGCATTACGTGTATCCGTGACTGTCTTTGTACAGATGACAGGAGAGAGGACTGAATGTGAGCAAGGGCGTCTTCATGCAGATCTGCACGACATGAACTTGTTCTCCCTGTGTGTGTGCACGCGCGGTGTCGCACACAAAAGCACGGGACGGTAACTGTGCCCTCTCTCCTCTTGGAGGAGGCACACCCACACTCCACGTCTCCTCTCCTGGCAGCTCCTCTCCCATTCACATTCGTAGCCATGCCCACGGACACACTCCCTGCACACAGATTTTCTCACAGGCGCACCCACTCCCTCACATGCGCACTGCCTTTGTCTTGCCTTTCGCAGCCACAGACACTCTTCATCTCAAAACTACCACACCACACACCTCACCAGGGAGATTTAGCCTTCAGCTCCCAAGATGAAAGGAGCTTTTCCTACCTAGGAAGAAAGGTTACTGCTCCTTTTGAAAAATCATTTGGAATATTTCTTTTCTGATGAGCCACAGAAAGGCAGAGGGTCACCTATGGTGCGGACACTGTGCCCATGGTGAGGCTGTCCACACTTTTACCCTGCAGAGTAGCAGCAGATCCTTTGGTGAAGGATCAGGATCGCCGTTCATTAGTAGAATAATAAAACAGCCCAAAAGCTTCGTCACTGCACTGCAGCAAAGAGTGAGCAAAATGGGGCTTTGGAGCCCTTTTCCGCTACGAGAGAGAAATCGTGGCTGCGCTGCCTCCCAAGGGCTGCGGATGCGGTTGCCATAGCAACGCTACATCTGAGTCAGAACTATTAAGGATCACCATGGCAACAAGTGTCTCATTTGCCATTTCCAGAGAGCTGACTGGGTTTGGACTGGACACATCATATCACAGGAAAGGGGCAGGATGAGAACCATTGCCCAGCAGGTCCCGAGTGGGGGTAACTGCTCTGAGCTATCCAGGCCACACTCACTTCAGGGTGCATCCCTCCTACACCTCGAGATTCTTGCCCTGCCACTGCCAGATGTGATAGAGCCACAACATTGGTGCAACAGCCTCTGCACTCAAATTCAAACAAGCTGGTGTCATGCCCCATTCCAGCCCCCAAGATGAGGCAAAGGCAGGGTTCAGGGTGGTTGCGGTGAGCTGAGGCTCCCTGCAAAGCCCCATGAAAAAGCAGATTTTTTAACCCGTAAACTCCAGACAAAGGAGGAGACAAAGCTCCCTGCTGTCTGCCGACTCTCACACTCCCCTCCACGCAGGAGCCTTCATGCTCCTGTGAATATTGAGCGGAGACAGAAGCCCGGAGGGATTTGCATTTCACACTTGCCAGCAAATGAGCAACAGGAAGATCACACCGAGACCCCAGCACAGTGCTATTACCAATATGTGCACTGGTCATACACTCACTGCAGAGCTTGAAATTGCTCCCTTCTCTCTCTCACTCTCTGTCTCTCTTTTTCTCTTCCTCTGGGGAGAGGGACCAGGCACTGTCTTTGTGGTCACAAGGTCAGTGCTGTCTGAAGGCAGGTCCTGCACTCGAAAGGGCTGCCAAGACCGTGTGTAGCAGATCGATGATGTGGCAGACCAGACCTCCTCTGTGCATGCCATGCCATGAAGTCAGACACACGTGTACGTGCAGAGAATGGCTCTGCATCTCTCACAGCGTGGTGGGTGTCACTGTTGCACAGACTGGTGGTTCAGGCTCGTGCAGGCAACATACAGAGGTACTCTGGAACTGCACACAGAGCTTTTAGCACCACCATATTTCCCTGTGGGAAGTTAAGTGTGGGGGACACAGACTCTAGCCTGCAGACAAGGAAACAAAGCATCCACGAGATATTCATGAGTAGTTCTCTTCCCTACCATGTCCAAAGTGATTCTCACCACTCTCCTGCTGTAAGACCATCTGAGATGCTGGCAACATAGCTCTGACAGAAAAGGCATGGAAATCTCAAGTTTCTCAGCCCATGCAAGGCATTAAGCACCTCTGGGCTTTGCCTGACCTGCCTTTCTTCTTCCGTGTTCAGTCTCTGCCCTACCATCCACACAAACACAAACCCTCCACACATGACACCTTTACACCAGGGAACACTTGTTGGAAAATGTGCTCATTTTGGAATAGATCACTTACAAGGCAGAGTAGGCATAGTTTTACATGACAAGGGCTGCCCAGGTGTAGGGGGTCTCCTACCAGTTTATTAGGCTGGTTGAAGTGATTGCATGTTCCCATATCGCTCCAACCTATGTTCAGGACAGACATCTATTGATAAAATCTGCTGAATATCAACCTGCATCCTTCAGAAACCATCCAGTCCAGACATGTCAGATCCAGGCCTGTCAGTGAGTCCTTAATGACTGAGATTGTGACAGGTCATCTCTCACTCTGTCCTGAGCCAGGGGGACAAGCACAGCCCAGGATGTAGAATGCTGCTTCTTACAGCACCAAACTTTGTGATCCTGGTCCCCCTGGTATCACATTTTTCCCATGTCTTACACAGCTCTGGCTGATTCAATGAACTCCCTCTTCTGTTTCCAGAAAAGAGCAGTGATACTCTTCCCCTTCCTCTTCCTCCTCCTGCATCATTCTACCTCTCTGAGTTTCAGTGCACCACCCTGCCAGTGGTTATGATACACCATTTACCCCTCACTGGCCCAGACGAATCTGCTCCACTAGAAAGGTGCTTTATCACTTTTTTTTAAATTTATTTTATTTTGTGAAAACATTATTTTTCAGGAAACGAGAGGCAGAGTGAAGTGCTTGTTGCTCCCTGTTTGTCACTACTGAACCTGCCTTTACCTTTGAGCTCTTTCAAGCTGAGTTATAAGGCAGCTCCCTGCTGGCAGCCCTCTTGCCTGGAGCTATTGCAATTTGAGCGAGCTATCTTTTGAGATATTTTCATACTGTGGTAACTAAATTAACAGGGCACTGGCAAAGCTATAGCCACTGTGGATCACAGCACAGGTTGGAAGGATCAGTAGGAAACATTTGCAAAGAGGAAGACTCCCCTTCCACTTGGGACTTTGATGGATGAGCAGGGAGCAGTTGCACTCACAGTTGGCACCTGAAATGAATATGAAGCAGATCTTTAAGGTCCTTGAAAGAATGCTGCTTGCTTTCCTCAAAACAAGTTATAGGAAGAAGCAAGTTGGGAGTGGTGGAAGTCAAGGCACCAGGGGATTCCCATCATCCACTATTTTTCTCTGCATGTTTCTTCAGTACCATGGGACAAACCAACATGAGTGGAAGTTGCCAACTGTTTTTCCCTGAAATAATGGGACATTACTTCTGAAAAAGAAATACTATTGTAAATGCCATGTTTGCTTTAATCTCCTGTCTCCAAAAAGATGTTTAGCTCCTGGTTCTTTCTAGTTTCTGATTTTTATAAATTTTTTGGATCTTGGGGACAAATATTTCTCTTTTATGAAAAGGGGAGAAGTAGAGAAGAGTCCAGATGAAAAGGTTCTTGACCCCAACAGCAGTGCCATCCTGATGCCACAGAGTGAGCAGGGAACTATGCCATCCCTTCCATTTCTGTAGTCAGGCTGGCAGGGCTCTAGGCTTGGTGGCAGTAGATCTAATGCTTTCCAGATATATGCAGATACTTGGTTTTAGCTCTGTTGGGTCAACATCAAAATCTCCAGCTCAAAAACCCAAGAAAAAAAAGCCTTATGATGATTCTTCTAAGTAAATAGGTAAGCAGATTTAACAAATGGATCTGAGGCTTCTAAGTCACTTAAGGAAATTTTATTTCTTCACAAATCACTCTTCCTTCAGCAGGGCAAAGATGGGAGATGCTTTATAGGCAAGGAAGATTTTTTTTCATTAAACAGTGTGGTGAGTTGACCCTGGCTGGATGCTATATGCCTACCAAAGCCACTCCCCTCCTCAGATGGACAGGGGGAGAAAAATATGACAAAAGGCTTATGGGTTGGAATAAGAATGGGGAGAGATTACTCACCGATTACTGTCACAGGCAAAACAGACTTGACTTGGAGAAGATTAATTTAGTTTATTAACAAACAAATCAGAGTAGAGAATTGATAAATTAAACAGAACCTTAAAACACCTTAACTTCACCCCCAGTTTTCCCCCTGTCCTTCCCGTGGTGGCATAGGGGGATGGGAGTGGGGGTTGCAGTCAGTTTCTCCTCAGAGGGAGGGCTCCAACATTGGGTTCCTCCCATGGGAGACAGCCCTCCATGAATTTCTCCAATGTGAGTTACTCCCACAGGCTGAAGTTCTTCATGAGCTGCTCCAGCATGGGTTCTTTCCACAGGATGCCCCCTTCACAAACAGAGTGCTCCAGTGTGGGTCTCCCACAGGGTCACAAGTCCTGTCAGCAAACCTGCTCCATTGTGGGCTCCTCTCTCCATGGGTCTCATGCAGATTCCTGCCAGAAGGCTGGTCTTCCTGGGCTTTCCACAGGGTCACAGCCTTCTTTGGGCATCCACTTACTCCAGCATGGGATTCTTCATAGACTGCACATGAATATCTGGTCCACCCTGGATGTCCATGGGCTGCAAAGGAATCTCTGTTCCAGCACCTGGAGCACCTCCTCCCCCACCTCCTTTACTGACCTTGGTGTCTGCGGAGTATTTTCTCTCACATATTCTCACTTCTCTTTTCTGGGTGCTGTTTCACAGCAGGTTTTTCCCCCCTCTCAAATATGTTATCCCAGAGGCACTACCACCATCATTGATAAGCTCAGCTTTGACTAGTGGCATGTCCATCTTGGTGCTGGATGACATTGGCTCTACTGGACACTGGGGAAGCTTCTAGCATCTTCACACAGCAGCCACCTCTGTAGCCCCCCCACTACAAAAACCTTGCCACACAAAACCCAATACAGTTACTTGTGTTATCATTAGTTCTCAGGGTGAACGCATCTATTTAGTTGATTCAAGACCATCCACAATAGACATTTTGTCCATTTCATTCCAGGTAATCTTTCTGTTGGCAGATCTGTGTCCAGCAGTAGCCCAAAAGGCTATTCACATCAGTCTTTAAAGATTGGTGCAGACATGCTGATGTAACAGACCTATAAAAGATCATCTTCTTCCATTATTATATGAGGAAGAAAAGGCCAAGCTCTACTCAAAGTCTCAAATCACTTCCTGACAGATTTAAGGCCAAGGAGCAGGATTGACCCTCTTCCACTCTTCAGACAAAAAGAAGAAAACAGGGTCAAACAGTGGCTGACAGGGGACTGTCTCCTGCTCCCCTGCTGCAGGCAGCTGTGGCCACACGCGCAGCCTAAAGCATGTGACGGGGCAATGCGACTTTGTGCAGATATTTGTGATATTGATACAAATATGTAGCAAATTGCCCTCCTCTAAAGACAGAATGAGGCTATTCTCAGTTATGAGTCACCTGGTTTCTTTCACATATATTCCCCATGTGTTTGTTTTCTTGTATTAGAGGAATAACAGCATACCCGCTGGCCAGAAAGCTAAATGCCTCAAAATAGCACTGAGATAGGTCTGGCTTGCTCAGAGGCTGCTGCTCCTTCAGGTGACCCCAGATTCTTTTGATGAGCCCAAACCAACACAGCTGGAAAACACTGAGCTGCATTTAGGAGTTGTCTCACACCAAGTTTGGTATCTGGATCCAGAGTGCAAGGGCACAGCAGGCTGGGGGCAGTAGGCATGGTAGTTCATCTTTCCTGTTTTCATCTGCTTCATCCCATAAATGTTTGCCTTGCTCAGCTCCTGAGAAGAAATTAAATACCACAGGGACCAGCTGGCATTCTCCCACTCCTCCACGGACATAGCCACAAGACAAGCAATTTCATGTGCCCACACAGGGACTGAAGGAGGCTGCACAGGGGCTGTGTGCCATGGGTTGGCCCTGTCCCCACCTCTGAAGCTTACCATAGCTTCAACTCCTGCTCAGTCCCAGGACAACTTTATAGGGACAGTGAGTAACTGTAGCACAAGCACAACCTGGCTTTGTAGATCTGACGCAAGTCTGTCCTCTTCTCTCTTCATTCCCTCATCAGCCCCATGGAAAACTCCTTTGACACAGGAAGTCCTGGGAGGCTGTTGTCAGCTCCAGGATACCCTGTTCAGGGATACCTGCACACCAGTTTCTCTAACTGGACCCTAAGATGCCAATGAATCATGACTCTTGTGTGTCAGATTTTTCTCTATGCAGGAAGAGATAGAGTGGGTCAAAAAAAAGTCCTGACTGGTGGATATTTTTTGCTGCTGTGGCTGAGTCCTTGTTAAGTATTGACTAAGGCAAGCAAGTTGGAGGATTTTCAAAGGATTTTCCATTCAAATCAGTACACAAAAGCTTTATTACCAGTCCCAATGCTGGAAAATCATGTCAAGCTCTATCAAAATCATGACAGTGGCTTAAATAATGAGTTTAAAAATAGATGTGTTAGCTTATTAGTTTTGCTTTATGGTTTCTGAATCATTAGGTTAAACTGGCATCAAGTTCTTAGTGTTCATCTATGTCTAAAGCTCTAAAAACTCACTCCAAAAATATTAATAAACCCTCTGATATCCTCAACTACTCACATTCCTCTAGAATATGAATATTTGTGGGGAAAAAAGCAACATACACTGTCATAAGAACCCTGTCAAGGCCATGAGAACTGCCAACTTCTTTCTTCTCCTCAAGGGTTTCAAATGTATGTTTTATCTGCTCACATCTGTCAGCAAAAATACAATGCTGTGACTAAGCAGCAAAAAGGTCAGGTTTACTTTTAGGATAAAGTAACACTTCCAATTATTTAGGTGCTGGTAGAGAGCCCAAAGATGCTGCTGATAGCTCTACTATCAACAAACCTCCAAGCCACCATATTGCCTGCACAGTGGTTTAGAATCCCTCTTGTTAATAGACCAAATGGATCATGATACACAGTGCCTGTACTGGTACTGGGTGTGTTTTCTCCAGACCCAGAAACAGCCCATCATCATAGAATCATAGAATGGTTTGGGTTGGAAGGGACCATAAAGATCATCTAGTTCCAATCCCTCCTACCATGGGCAGGGAACCTTCACTAGACCAGGTTGCTCAAAGCCCCATCCAACCTGACCAGTTGCTACTGCCTTCACACTTTAGGGACCCATACCAAAATGTCCAGGGACTGCTGCATTGTGCCCAGCTTGGGAATCACTTGCCCTTGGCCATATCCCACTTCGCAAATCCTCAGCATTGCAGGGTGGAGGCTGTGCTCTGCCTGCACTCCTCTAGCTGTATTCAAAGGATGATTAATGAGAATAATGTTGCTTTTGGACAGGGGCTGTCCCGTCACAGCAACCACAGGGATTTGTTGAGTGCCAGAATAAGACTGCGCAGGATCTCTTGCTCCCAGATCCTTACTGAAGTGCAGTGATCTCAGTGAAGAGGCAAAGGAGCAACCTGTTTGGGACAACAAGGCATCACTGGGCCCTTCTGGGGCTGGGAAGAGGCAAGGACCCACAGAGAAGCCTGTGGCTGGCTGGCTGCATCTGGTCAGAGCAGAAGACCTGATGCTCTCACTGACAAAGTGATGCCCGGAGATATTGCCTTGCCACCAGCAGCCAAGCACCCTCCTTTATGGCACTCCTAGCTGGAGCTAAGACAGCAGCAGTTTTAAGGCACCAGATCAAGGGGCACTTGCTTCCATTCTACGTCACTCCTTATGTCTTTGATCCACTCATTCATGACTTTCGTACAGTCAGCCCTGAAAACCTTATGTCCTTGATCCACTCATCCATGACTTTCGTACAGTCAGCCCTGAAAATCATTCTTTCCTGTAAAACTGGACAAAAGTCCTATACAGATACATCATAGCAGCAGGGAGGGAAGGGAAGGAGGCTGTGCATGAGGACAGAGAGAAGTCATAGAGACATATGGATGATGGACACCAAGCAGTGACTTCATTTCCTGCTTGTGCAGGTGGACCTACCTGCAGCACTTCTGGCCATAAAGCCCAGAGGTCTGAATAAGATGCAAGCAAGTCACCAGCTATGTCAGCAAAGCAAAAACACAGTAGTGGCAGTGGTAGATACCTCAAAAGGAAAGAGGGAAAGCAGATTTCAGTTTGGTGTCAGACATGCTCCAGTGCAGACATGGAGCTCTGTCTCTCATGTGGCCATGGACACCTGTGCAGTCATTGTAAACCCTGGATGCACATGTTGGCTGGCCACTCTCTTACATCTGTCCCATTCCTGGGAGACTGGAGCCCTCCAGTGCAAATTGGGATTTCAGCCTTTGCCTCTGTTAGGCTGGATGTATCCCATTGAGAGTCCCCCAGGCGACAGCCTCCCTGCCACCACCCCTCCTGGCAGAGCATCCCTGAGGAAGGATGGCCTGACATTTTCTGTAGCGGCAGTGCTGTCCCCAGCAGATGTCAGGCTCACACCTCAGTCTTGAGGGGACATTTCAGGGCTCAGGCTGAGCAACCAGGCTTACAGTTAACTCATGATCAACCAACTTTTCTGCAAAGTGTGGAAGTATTAGTGCATCCAGATGTACTAGGCACTTGCTGCTGCTTCATGCCAGCCAACACTGGTGCTCAGGTGCTCATCTATTTTTAAGCTAGCCCCCTTAGTTATTTAAAATAGAAGAGAGTCAGAGAGCAGATCACCTTTCATATGTAGGTTCCCTGATCTGAGCTAAACCATGCACCCTTTGTTGGCTACTTAGGGCTTGCATGGGCAGAGATCAGAGACCTGTCACCAGATTTAGTAAGTGTGAGTAGATCAGGCTAGTGCAGAGACTTCAACGGGTGCCGACAGCTGGTGCAGCTAAAGGAAGGACCCCAGGGAGCTTAGAGATACGAGAAGGGCTGAGACGAGCTGCTAGGGGATGCAAGCACTGGAAAATAAGAAATGCTGAGAGAGCCAGCTGGGGGAGGTTAATAAAGCCTGCCTGTCAGGGGAACTATCTGACAGGCAGACAGCCAGAGGAGGGGAAAAAACAGCTCACTCGAGTCCATGGACCCATAACTGGGTTATGGAGCTATGTAATCCACTTAAGCTCTAAAACTGTCCTGCCTCCCTCCCCCAACCTTTACTCTCCTCTCCTGTACCTCTGATATTCAGAAATGTTTCCTCGAAGCTTCACAGGAAGTCTTGACAGTGGTTCAATTTGATTAGCACTAGCTGTGGAGTTTTCCCAGAGGATGTCGGGAAATACAGCTATACATACCCCCGAGAAACCTGCAGGGTATTGACGAGCTTGTAGTGTCTGCAGCACTGGAGAGACATGCTCTGTAAGAGGGGCACGCACACCAGCAGGGAGACAGGGGTGGGGTTTTTTTTAACCTGCATTAGGAATTATATGTGGACACTTAATGCAGTTTATTCAAAAACAGCTGTCTTCTCCATTATGTGTCATTTACCCTGAGAGAGATCGGAGAAGCGCAAGATGCAAAAGGCCTCTTAGATCATCTAGCCCATCACCCCACAAATGAAGAATTAATCCCATTAAGGGCCACTGTTGGCTTCGGTGGCTTCAAGATTTGGTCCTAATTGCACAAACACAAAGCCATTACAAGACTGCAGTCTGAAGAGAAGCTTTCTATTTTTACAGGGTATATAATTTCTTTAATTAAAAGGGGCTTATCTGCATGCTAATAATTAGAAAAATATTGCCCACCTCTATTCTCATTTCATTCTGATATCCTGGTGTGCTGGATATAAGCAGGAGGTGAGAATGTGCAAAGAGGTGTATGTACTATGAGATCAACAATGCACAGGCATATCAAAAAGACAGGTCCTTGCCCATGAGGGGACTATAATCTAATTTATTATATGGATTGCAGCAGCACATTACAATAAAAAAATGTTCATTTTATAGGAAGGATCAGGAATATAGCATCAAACTCCCATCAAAAAGGGAGGGGTCCACATTGATTTTCACATGCTTTGGATCAGCAAGCTACAATAGCTGAACACATTGCAGGCTATGTGCACATTTTGTTTGCTCTCTAATTATTAATTTAGAAAGGACATTCAGTCAGGGAGGGGACTGGATGATAAATGTCCCTGAGAGCTGTCTGGAAAAAAATGAACAAGAAGGGATTTATGGAATGAGAGGGAGAGTCCAGAAGGTTATCGACTGCAGACAGGGTACAGTGGGAGAAGGTAAGAGGGCAGTAGGAGGAAGAGGACAAGGCTGAATGAATTGGCAGTGCTAAGGATGCAACCAGTGATGGACCACAGGGTGGAAAAATGTGCAAAGAATCCCCTTAAGAGAAGATCAATATGGAAGCAAAATGCAAAACTCAAGGAAGGAATACATAACTGGGGGACCAAGATACCACTGCTGTTTTGTCCTCCTCGTGCATATTGCAGATGACAACTAATAGCTCAAAATATTTGCATATCAATTAAACTTATTCTAAAATGTCTGAAAGAATAGCAGTGAATTATCAAACTCAAGTTGCATTTACAAGTTTTTACTGCATAAACACTTTGGTCATCTCCCCTGGTAAAAAAATGTCACCATTGATCAATGCTAATGGCTTTCAATAAAGGCTAATAAGGCTAATTAAGTAATGCTGCAAGATTGGACAGAGCATAAGCCAAGTCCCAAGCATGCCCTAAAGCCACTCTGAGGGGAAAAGAGAAAGGGATCTTACCCATATGAAGCTATAGGGGATTATTTCACCTACTACAATCTTTAATAAGACTATCAATCAGCCAGGAGGGATGTTTATCCCTGTCTCTCAACATATCATACAGAGCCATTCACTCCCCAGACATGAACAAATAATGAATTGTTCTTTGAACCAAGAGGAAGATGAGGCCGATCTAGTCACCACTTCAATCAAAATGGAAAGCACCAAGTAAAAAAAATATAACCCAAGGCAAAGCAAGAGAGCAAAACAGATTAAATATTTGTATAAGTGTTCATACAAAGTAAGAGACACGATTGGAACAAAAGAATAAACCTTAACAAACCTAAAGAACAATCCAAGAGATTTCTCAGGGTTGTTAATGGAAGAGACACGTAAATTGTTATCAGCAACTTAACTTCAGCTGAACATCAGCATAATGAGTAAAGTGAGGAGTAGGAGCCAACATCCCAGAAATCAGAGTGGTCTCTGCTGCCTCAGTCTGCTTAAGCTACTGAAATATTAAAGGTGACCCTCAGCCTTCTTTTAAAAAAGTTTAAAAAAAATTTAAAAGCATCTGTTCATGATGGCTGCAGATAAAAGCTTGGAAGCACAAAGCAATTGCACCCTAAAGGCAAGTGAAATGAACTCAAACCTTGTTATTTCAAAGTACATGATTAGCTTAAACTCTCAGGACTGATCTCTGTGGGGACAGTCTCTTGCTTTGTGAGTGCTTAGGACTAAGAAAGAGCTGCTCAGAGGAGGGGACACCCGTTGGACCAGGTGAGAAGGAGGAAGGGAGAAGAAAAATGGTGACAGATGTAAGAAAGAGACCTTTGTCTTGTTAAACACGGATGACTGTGATATTTACAACATACTTAATATTTGTCTTGGTTCTTTTCCATCACTTCTACACAAGCACTCTACAGTCCCCCAGAGCAGATCATTCTCCCCAAAAGATCAGTAGTAGCTTGTACCTATATGTGTGCATGACATTGCACTTCATATCACTGTTCAGAAGCTTCTGTATGCTTTACATTTGATACCATGCTAATTCTACAGCAGCATTTGCAAATATAATACCTTGACTTTGCTGATGGTGAAATCTTTGAAACTTTCATTTAAAGAGTATTATATGAAGAAGCAAAAATGATATTTTTAAAGCAAAAATGTCTCAGAATGGATTAAAAGTGAAGCAACTATTGAGCTTTCTAAGGCAACCTCTCCTATTTCACACTGCGAAGAACAGTGGCCATTAGTGGTGTATTCCATATTACACTGCAAGAATGTGCTTGAGACTCAACCTGATTTATTTTATTGTCCAGTTCATTTTTGTTACCGACCTCTACTTTTTAACAGTTCTAGTGCTAACATCTTCATGTATAAATGGTCAGATCAATGGTTCTAATCCTGAAGTGACAAGCAATTATTTAAATCATCTTTACTCAAATGTTAGTAAGTCTTGTTTGCTCCCATATCCCTATGAACTGTGGTAGAACTATGCATGAGTAGTAATTAAAATGGCACATAAGTGTCAATGGAGGTGTGCATTTAGTAGGAATGCAGCTCTTGGTCTACACAAGTTTAACACAGGGTCACTGAAAAAACAGAAAAGATAGTCATGACAATCTAAGGAAATCAGCAAAACAAGCTGCTGGGAAAAGTATTATCTTTTGTTGGAGTCATTGGTACAATTAGGAAAAGGATGAAGCTTCCAGGCACACAAGCTCTTCTTCTCGCTCTCCCTTCCCCCACCCTCAGTATCAGCCAGTCTAATAAAAGATATTGCAACTCCTTACCAGCCTTGCTTCATTTACAGAGAGATGAGCTTGTGATCAGGTGAAAAAATGCGACAGGCAGGACTGGCCATGCGTGCAAAACACATGCTGAATTATTGAAAGGCAACCATGTGGCTGCCACCCGAGCAAACAGACAAACAATAAGAGAGGAAGTCAGAGGAGCAGTGTCTATGGCCATCCATCTTTCACTCCAAGCACCTATCTTTCATTTGCATCCGTGTTAATTAGCGGCTTAACAAAAAAGATTGTCAACATGTATAGTCTCACATGCATTGCCTCTGTGTATGGGCTCATTCCCCCTTACTTTCTGCTGTCTGTTATCTAAAATGAAAGGGAGAATTGGTTAGGATTTGGTCTGTATTCCTACCTATGTCTCTGGGTTAGACCTCAAGGTGCTGTAAACTGATGGAGACCCACTGAACTCACGTGAGCCTGCTGCATTATGCCAGTGAAGGATCCAACTTGTTTACTTATCAGCTGCTTATGTCTTACATGATGAATTGTTCCTGTACTGACAGTTAATAAAAGATGATTTATGTAAATGAGAGAGAGAGAGCATGCTCTTCAATGTTATGCCAGACTGGAGTTCATTTAGAAAGGATTGTTTTCTCCACAAAAAATAACAGTTGAAAGATAGACAGACAGATGTCAAGTTTGTTTTGAAATAGTGAGGCCTCAGTGAAATGAAAAAAAACACACAGAAGTTTGGGGTTTTTTTCCTTGTACAACAAACACAAACTTGTCATAAACCCAGAATTTTCATTTGGCGACAAAGTTGTTTTTCCAGGTTCTGCTGGAAAGCATTCACCTGAACAAGTTCTTGGATTCCCAAATGCTTTTCTGTTGTAGGGTTTTTCCCTCCAAACATGTCAGTTCATCTAATAAAAGAGAGGTTCCAGCCTAAAAACCTCACCTTGTTACACGTTGAAATATTCATACCATTCCTATAACAATTTATATCAGGTTTTTGCTAATGACAGCTTATCAGCAGCAAGTGGGAGTCTAACATTAACCATCTTCAGATATATGAGAGTTGCATATGTGTTGCAAGTGCCTGAGAACATGCAAGACCAGCTTGTGTTCCTCCTCAAAAGGGAAACTATGAATCAGTCACAATATACAGCTGCAACATAACAATAGCTATTGTCCTTTCATTTTCTGTGACAACTGGAACACAGACACTGAACAGCAGGACAATGGGGTTGTGTCAACATGCAGGAGGATTTCGGAGTGCTTACAGATATGAGTCATGCCAGTCTGTTATGGAACACTAAACCTTTGGTGTTATGAGACTTTCTTGGTGGTTTGATTCTCTTTATTTTCGTCTTAATTACTTTCACCTCATCATTTCAGATGGGAACACATTCAATGCTTGCAGGAAAAAAGGGGTTCTCTCAGGACTGTGAAGAATGGTCAAATTTCCCCAGGCTTTCTCATTTGACTTATTAATTCTTAATCCCTGCCATACATGCACACAAATCCACACTTAAATATAAAATCTTCTACTAGTGTTACTATAGATGGGAAAAATGCTGACAAGATACAAGAGGAGAAAAACCTTAGGGATTTGTTATAGGTACATACATTGACACAACCATCTACCCTGACTAAGGCTTTCCAATGTGTCTAGAGTTTGACCTCTTCTATACATTCATTCATACTCTGTGCTAGTGGTTACTCTTATAGTGCCCCTTTCTTTACTGTTAGGCACTTTTCCATTATTGTCTATAACAGAATATCTTGTGTTTCTCCTCATAATTAAAAGAAATGCTCATCTCCCTTCCCTGGCCTTTTGGGACTTGAATGAGAAGCTCTGTTTCTTTTGCCCATTGTTACTCTAGGTGCACAGTTGTCATCTCTAAATGCAGTTTAAGATCACTGATTCTGTATTTGGTAACAATCTGGCAGAATTTGGCACACTACACAGGGGTGAAGTCATTGGTAGAGCAGGGATGCCATGGGGATCTGTGTCTGTCTTGTTTGTTATTAATCTGTTCCTCCCAGGAACTCTTCTGCTGTTTTAGTTTTTAATCTAAGATATTTTGAGCACCATTCCTTTTCTGGAAAGATTATTTGCTCCATTGTCCTAAATACTGGTGCTACAGCCTCAGAACCACTTGTAGGTCCAGCGAGTGGGACTGTGCTTTAATTTGGAACCTGTATTTCATTGCCTGTTAGAGAGAGCACATGTAGCTCTTTTGTGGCCTTAATGGTGGTGAGGAACATTTGCAAGATGAGTCGTTTTGCACTGGGGTGTCCTTTCCCCTGTGTTGATAACATATAGATTGTCCCTCCTACCCATTCACCTCCTGTACTGCTCATCTGTCTTACCCAGCTAACAAACTCAAAGCACCTCCTGCCCTGATCATGGCCTTGCATATTTAAGTCATTAGAGCAAGGCACTTGGCACACTCTGGGGACGTGGTGAAAGCTGATCATACAAGAAATACAGCAATCATTCTGCAGCCAATGCTGTCTAGATCCCCATCCCACTTTTATTTGAGTGCCTGCCACGAGGAGTATTGAACTGGACTAATGCACAGAAGAAAGTAAATGCTTATTGAAGAACTGCTCAAGTTTTATCTAGCCACATATTAAATGATCTTGAATTTGGGGCAGAGATGGGCAAGGGAAGAAAACAAAGCAGCAAATGATCTGTCTGACAGGGCTTTGGAATCAAGCCGTAACAGTCAAGTCTCCATGCTTATGTATGCATGTTGTGGAGGGAGAGGGAGATGCACAAAGGGAGGGGAAGCCAAGCAAGGGGAATATATCTGTATGAGCTAATCTGTTTCTTGTTTTCCTTCTCCCCTCCTCATCTCCCCTTTTTCTGCCTGTCTCTCCTGGGAGATGACTCACACCTGCTCTGCCCTGGTACTACCATTTCCCATCAGAAGCACACTGTCACTCTGAAGTCACCCAAGCTGTTCTATGTCAGATCCCTGCACTGCTTACATCTGCTCTTTGGTGTGCAGGATTCGAATGCTGTGATGGACAGCATGCCCTTAACTCAGCACAGACTCATGAAATCCAGTCACCTGCCCATGACATGCCGATGTCTTGATGGCATCATGGGCTTCTGAGTGCTCCAGCCTATTGGGAGCACCACTTTAAAGTGGGTCAATGAACCTTCTCTTTATCAGAGAGATGGTCTTTATGAGGACCCAGACAAAGCATTTATCAGTTGACATCAGGGGCTCAGATAGACAAACGACTTTTCAGTTCTAAAGGTCTGAGTCATTTCATCTGCATGTGACCTTATTCCACCTACACCTCCCACTTTAGCTAAAACATACTTTCTCACCTGTGTATAAACAACCACAGTGGCATTCTCTAATGCTTTCTACACAGGATCCCAAAGTGCTTTGAAAACATTAATGGATGAAGAGCCAGGACCTCATCACAATGAGGGTAACTATTATTTTAATTTACTTTTCAGGAAACTAAAGGCATAGAGATAATCAGCATCTTCTCCAAGGCTATACAGGAAGCAGAGACAATACTGGAAAAGAGTGGAGAAACATGGTCCAGCACCGTATTTGAGAGTCAAAACCATTCTTCAGTCCAGCTGACAGGATGTGCAGGCATTTTGTATCCATTAGTTCTGCAAAGTTTTGCATTCTCACGTTTCTCTGAGAGTTTCAGTTTCAAGTGAGCCTGTACACTTTAGGGACATTCAATGATAATAACTGACCACCTTTGTGGCTCAAAGCAAGGCTACAGACTGAACAAAAGCTCAGGAAACCTCAGAGGGTTGTGGGTCTCAACGCCCACTGAAATACCTCATGGGACAAACTGCACATTATTTTGAAAGTCACCAAGAAACTATTGTTCACCCTTATTATCCTGTAATTTGTTTTCTTCTTTGATGTGTAGACCTAAAATACCAATCACAGTAGCATGCAGAGCTCCTCCCAGGTATTATCAAAGATAGGAAAGACGGTTTGACTTGAGCTGTCAGCAGCAAGTTCTGTATGTGCATAGATACTGCACTTATCCAGCACACACCTCTACAGCAGAGAGCTAGAATTATCTTAAGAATTTGACAAAGGAAGGCGTGATGGTTTTCCTTAACTAGGAAGATGTTTTCCTTCAGATGTGATCCCTATACCCTGCTCTGACAGTTGCAAGCTTAAGGTTGAACTCCAGGAGAAGCTAGATTTAAGATGTGAGCCTTTCACAGTGGCAGTTAAAGTTCCTGGAATAGGCTTCCTGGGAGCATGAGTGTCCTTTTCAACCAGAACTGTCATTCCAGCTCCTAGGGAAACTGGTGGGCAAGCCAACTGCCCATCACAGTACATATGACCTAATTTTTGGAAGTGCTGTGGACCTTTGCTGGCATGAACCCAGACTTGCAAACAATCTGGAGAAAGAGGAATTTCCTTTCTCCTTGACACAAGGGAGGCAGCCATCCTTTTACAATTAAAATAATCATGAGCATATGCCTGACTTCTTGCATAAGGCAGTAAAATTACATCCACAGTTATATTTCACTCTTGTTTTCTTTAGGAAATGTGATCCTGAAATAGAGCCTTGCCCTTTCCCAGTGATAATTTCCCTGTTCTATTATAGGAGGGATAAAACAACAGTTCTGCACAGGTTTCCAAGACAGCTTTTGCATCAATGTAGAGGGAAGAATGCATACTTTTATTTCTAGAGATTTTTATATGTATGGTTCAGCCATTCATTGTTCCAGATATCACTGGAAATCCAATAAAAGGCATATACTCCAGAATTTTACTTCAATTTGACAGTCCCTCACTGAGGCCCTGGATTCATACTCTGCCTTTTCTGTCTCTCCTGGATGTCTGTCTTCTTCCTACCACTTTGTTTAAGCTATCATGTACCTACTTCCTCAGCTTTCTATCCCCTACAATGCTGCTTTGATTCATCCATTTCTGCTTCAGGTTTCATTCTGGCGTTGATCAGCAGAGGCATTTGGGAACTACAAAATCTGCCCCATCCCTCCAGTTTGATATTGATCATGCTTAGCAGATGCATCTTACAGCCTGTCTTGGTTTCAGCTGGGATAGAGTTAATTTTCTTCCTAGTAGCTGGTACTATGCTGTGTTTTGGATTTAGTATGAGAATACTGTTGACAACACAGGGCTGTTTCAGTTGTTGCCTAGTAATGCCTACTGAAAGTCAAAGACTTTTCAGTTTCCCATGCTTAGCCAGTAAGCAGGTGCACAAGAAGCAGGGAGGGAGCATTGCTGGGACAAATGACCTGAGCTGGGCAAAGGGATATTCCACACCATAGAACATCCTGCTCAGTACATAAACTGTGGGGAGTTGGCCTGGAGGGGACAATGGGTGCTCAGTAATGGGCTGAGCATCAGTTGCCAGGTAGTGAGCAATTGTATTGTGAATCAATTGTTTATTTTGGATTTTATTCCCCTCTGTATCTCCTTTTCATTATTATTATTATCACTACTAGTAGTAGTAGAATTATATTTTACTTTGTTTCAATTATTAAATTGTTCTTCTCTCAGACCATGAGTTCTCCTTCTTGTGATTTTTCTCCCCTTCCCTTTGGAGGTGGGATGGGTAGTGAGTGAGTAGCTGCATGGTACTGCCTCAAAAGATGGTGGTATCAGGTATCAGGTATCACCTCTCAGGGAGTAGTAGGGAATATGACAGCCAGGAAAATAACCTTTTGTAGTCCTGCTTTCCAAATATCTTCCAGACACTTTAGATCTGGATTAGCTTTTATCACAATCCTGGGCTATACAGGTGGTATCTCGGTAAAGAGAAACAAAGCCATAAAGAACTTGCCCAATGTTGGGATGGAAAAGCACTGGCCACGTGTATACTTAGCTGACCCTCTGAGGCTCTGAGGGACTCCCAGAAGCCCTCCCACACAGCCTGGGACCCCTTGTTCACACTTTTCTGGTAAGCAGCATGGACCTGAGCTGGCCATGGATCATCTGCCCTTGCAGTCCATGATAATAGGGGCCTGCAGGGAAGCATCCCACTCTCTTTCTCTATTTAAAGGTCAGACATTTGATGTCATCCAAGGTCCCTGGGATAGATGGAGGCAACCAGTGCAAGTCTGGATGACTGCAAGAGACTCACTGTGTGCTGGCATGTGCTTCAAGGCATATCTTCCTGCCCTAACTTTGACCCTCCTGCTACCAGCCATGGAGGTATTCAGCACATAAACACAGCTCAAATGCACAACTAGGGATTGTTTCTTGGCTGACCTGTAGGACTCTGTTGTCTTTGTTCTGTGTAAATCTATAAAGCACCATTTTGCTTTGCTGTGGCACTGAAATTCCAGTGTACAGCAGCAAGACAGCCCCCCTTGCTGCCTGATCTGACATTGCCAGATTTTACTCTCCACCTACTACACACACACACTGACATACACACATGCCCAGTCCCTCTAAACTTCTAATAAGATGTGATTGATTAACATTTAAATGCCAACATAAAAACATCTGTTGACCTGCACTTACACTGACCATTGTTTCCAAGAAACCTAAAGCTTCAGCTCACTGAAGATGGAGCCTGGACTCCATTGATTTCTGATGCTGTACCATGTCATATTTGGATTAACACCTTTGGACAGTGCCCCTGTGGCTCAGGTGGATAACAGGACTGCACATGCTCCCTCTTCAAGGAACCTGGGATGAAAGAGCTTGTTCAGAGAGAGTAGAAAGAAAACTCATAGATTTGTCCAGGATTACAGGATAGCTGAAAAATAAGGGTTCCAATGGTGGTAGGAAAAAAGCACTCAAGTGGCAGGTTTAGTGCTTTCTACTGAGTAACTATCTTGCTTTGGTCTTATGAGGCTAATGTAGGAATGTGAGCTTTGATGCTTACTTCATGGAATGTAGTCTAAAGACCCAGTGCTTTCTGGACACCAGCCTGAGGCTCCCTCTAGGAAATCCAAAAATTTTTGGTATCTTCTTTTGTACCTGTTAGCCTTTCTAGATCATGATGTTACCTTCATTTGCAGGCTGCTAATCATGTCAGCTAGCAGCTGTGCCCAAGTGATCCTCACAGCAGGACTCATATGACAAAAGTCAGTGAACAAGCACATTGCATCAAATGTGTACACATGGCCCTTACCTTTCAAAACTGATCCATTGGTATACATTTCTTCTGGAAGTTTTATTCCAGAGAATGCCAGACTGCAGTGGCTGAAAATGTTAGGAGTTCCTAGGAGATGAAACAAGCAGAAAGCACAAACTATCTGCAGTCTATTATAGAAATCCACAGTCTGCCCCAACTTGGAGACTGTCTACTGCTCTGGCCTTCCTATCTCAAGAGGAGACACAGCAGAGCTGGAAGAGGTTCAGAGAAAGACAATGAAGTTGCACGGAAAAATTTATATACAAGGGATGTCTAAGTGATCTAGGACTCTTTAGCCTAGAAATGAATCATCTGATAAGCCTGTAAAGTAGAAAGTACTAAGAAGACGGTAGACACACACTGACCATGACCTGTCTTTTCTGAAAAAAGAACCTTGAGCACCAAATGAAACTAGTAGGTAGCTGGTTCGAAATAAATAAAGGAGGTAGTTTATCTCCAAACACACAGTTGAACTGGGGAACTCCTTGCCACAAGGTGTGCTGTGACCATAGTTACATTCAGAGAGAAGCTGGATAAACTGATGAATAATAAAATTCAGGTGCACAGAAATGACATCTGGTTCAGGATGTCCCTGAGTTGGCAACAGAACTGAAAGTATAGTCAGAGGCAGTGTTATACATAATTTCTCTATTCTGACACACTTCTTCAAGCATCTGCTTTTGGCTAACAACAGAGACCACATACTGGGATGGCTAAAATATTGTTTTAGGCCAGTACTGTTGCTTTTACATTCTTTTGTCAGATATGGGCTTACTTAATGGAGACCAGCAGCTGCCACTCTACCCCCATCACCTTTCCCTGTATCAGACAATATGTGAGAAAGAACTTGATAGAGTTAAGAGCACCATTTTCAGAAACAGAAACAAGCTGAAGGCAGTGGCTACCTCGTATAATGCAAGGCAGGGCAGGGAAACCAAATGTATCACTTCAGATATGGCTCACATATAGAAAGAGATACAACAGAGCAGCACAGAGCAAGCCTTTGCAGAGATTACTTTCCACTTCATATGCCTTTAAAAATAAAACAAAACAAACAAACAAACAAAAAGCATGTTTTTGCTAGAAAGGAAGAGGATAAGCATCCATATCACAGAGAAGCACATGCTTTCATTTGGAGCAATTTTAGTTACAGCTCCATGGGAGAAAACAAAATCTAGAAGCCTACGGAAAGAAATCTACAGCTTGATAGAAGAATCCCTGCAGCTAGGAAAGCCAGCCTGTGATAAAACCCTTGGGTGTCCCCTGTTTTGGTACTTCAGAGGGGCTGAAAGGAGACTGGATCAATAGTGTTTGCGTCATATTTGCATTGTATTAATTTCATACATCTGTCTTCCTCTGGTGGCCTGTCTGGACCAAATACAGGAATTCTCCCCCACTTTTCATACCTTAATTTTCTGTAGGATGAGAGAAGAATTAATGCCATCTGTAACTAGTGACTCGATGCAGGTAGCACATATTGTCATGCCTACCTGCACTGAACTTTCTGTTGCTTGGCTATTGTGTTTCCACACATGCACTGATCTCTAGATTCAGGAACAGGAGATGTCTTCCACTGGCCAGATTTCTTAGAATCCCTTAGTGCATGGGGCATTTGGGTTTTTCTCCATAAGTTTTCTTTCCGTGTTCTTGTTTTGGTTTAGAGGTTATTTGGTTTTTAACAAACGCCCTACTATATCAGTAACCTAGCATATCAATGGTGGTGCCCTGTCTCCCTGTCCTCTTCCACAGAACACTTCAACAAGTTTTTGGTCTTACAACAGATTGCTAATTTATCGTAAGGGTATAAGGATTTATGTTATTGTCATGAGCAGAGCAGATTATAGAATCATAGAACTGTAGAATGGTTTGGGTTGGAAGGGACCTCAAAGATCATTAGGTTCCAACCTTCTTTCTGTGGTCACTAGACCAGATTGCTCAGAGGCCATCCAACCTGGCCTTAAAATACTCTGTAAGATGTTCTGTAAAGCTTCCTGAACTAGACCTCTAAGGCATGGTGGTCCTTTCATAGGTGTGTTGCTGGAGGCAGAGACACCCTTCTCATATCCATTCTCTTTGTGTCACTGTGGAGGGACAGTCATGGCATACAGTGGAGAATCTTGCTGCATGCTGCAGTACCTGTGTTTTGAGGACTTGGGGATTTATGCTGCTAGGGGAAAGATATGGTTTCTGTGTGTGTCCCAAGCTTGCTCTTCAGAACAGGGCAGAAAGGTTTTGGTTTGTATCCAAACTGCTCAAAGATTTCAAGCTCAGTTCCTTTATTGTGCTTGTAGTCCAACATGGAAACTAGCAGGGACCCACACTCCTCTATCTCTTCCAAAGTTTTCTGCTTAATTCATAATCCCTCATATGCCCAATATAGGTTCTGTCTGCATGCTGGAGGTTGGTCCTGATTTGATACAACTAGAATTGGAGACATCCTGACCTAAATTTGCTGAAGTGGGCAGACCCTGTAGCATTTGCCCAGGTTATGAGACTGCCCATTCATCACAGCTCTCAACATCTGTTGTCAGTGGATAGGACCACCCAACACTCTTCTTCTCTTATTTATGTGCAGCAGATCAGTATAAAATGCTCTGTGTTTCCACATCCTCTCATTTGTGACTCCAGCCTCAAAACCTTCTTCTGTGTTGACTAAGATGTCTATAACCAGAAATGAAGAAAAAAGAGATAGTTTTAAAACTGCAAGGTTCAAGTCTTCTTCCCTGTTTGCTGAGAAGAGAGGTAGTGTATGCTAACTTCGTAATTTCTTCTAAACAACCACAATGCCATTCCTGGAGCTGTGTTTGGGGTCCACCTCATGCTCCTTTTCTGCCACTAGAATTCTCTCCTTTGCCTTTGATTTTTCCATTATCTCCCAAGTATTCTGCATGCTCTGGCCACTGCTGCGGTTGAAGGTCGTGACTCTGCTTCCTGAGATTCAAACAGGCTGACACCTTTCATCAATAATAATTTCCTTTTTTTTCCCTCCAGAAAGAATTGCCTGTCTGGCAGACAAAGAAAAGCACCTCTCACATAAAAGTGGAGCAGAACTAATGTATTTACTGTATTTGCCTATTTTATTATTCCTTGGAGATGTATTAGTTTAACAGGTTTATTTATGGTACGTGAAAAGTTAAACATTCCTTTGTCCTTGGGATTTACATAAACTGGTGCAGTGTTAGATTCTGGGGGTTTTAATGAGGTATTTGTCAAAATACTCTCCCCAGTAGACTTTTTTTTAATACCTTTGAGACCATAAAGGATCATTTTACTACAATACTCTGCTTCTATCAGAGCCTGTATGAGTGGCTTGTAATATCCTGTGGTTGTATTCCCTCTACATGTTTGACTTCCCTTTCAAGGCAGTAAGAGACAAGAGGAACAGAGTCTGGAGGATGCCTGTCAGAACCTCCCGTGATCCAGAACTGAGTGGGGCAGCACAAGCTTCATGCATCCCACCCAGGTCCTTGGGGTTGGATCAAGCATGCTGCAGAGTCTACCCAATGGTCATGGGCCCCCACACCTGGGGTTAAGACACACAATAGGCTTCATCCAAGCTGTTAGTGTAAAATCCTCCAAACTAAGGCATCTTCACCCTGTCTCTCTTCCTTAGTGGAGTGGGGAGAAGCATCATAATGTCAAAAAAGACCTGGAAGAAAATGTCGGTGTGTGGTTTTGCTCCGTGGAAAGATTGGCTAACATGTGATGCCCTGGGCTCTCAGCATCCAGGGCAGCCCTTATCTTTACCATAAGGCTATAATCCATAGGAGCTGGGCTTCACCATAAGGGCTGTACCATAGGAGCTGGGTAATCCCACCACTTCCATGGATTTCAATGTTGGTCCCAGAAGGCACAGCACCGCTCTTGAACTATCATGGCAATGACGCCCAAGTTGGACAAGACATGGGCTCCACGTGGAGGTGGATAAAAACACCCATTCCTGACCAGGTCTGGGAAGATGCACCACACTTGCCCAGGCAGTGACAGCCCCAGTCTCCCTCTCCACCCAGAAACACATCCCAAAGCCTGGGTCCCACTGGGTCATAGCTGACAGAAAGTTCCAAGGGGAGGATTGCCTATGCTGGGACATGGCCAGGGTTGGAGAAGCAAAAAGGAAGCTTGATCCAGGTAGAGGGAGCAGGCTCTGTCCCAAGACTGCAGCAAGAAGGGAGAGAGAAATGGCAGAAAAAGGGAGTGGGTTATGTAAGTGGTGTCAGCCCCTCTATTTAAGGACACCAGTGGAGACAGAAGGAAGGAGACAATTATGTAACAGCATTATTTACAGGTCTGACAAAATCCTTCACAACTTCTGCACATCCTTTATTGTGCAAAGTAAGTCAGACAGGGAGTGAAAATTAAAGCTAGTTAGGGAAACCTTAATTAATTCATTTTTACTTCAGTATTTCTTCTGCAAATTAGAGAACCCAAAAGTTCCTTTAAAAAAACCCCAACAAACCAACAACGAAAAGAACAACCGGGAGAAAAAAGCTGCATCGGAAAAGAAACTTATCCTTAATTATCAACTTAGTGGAGTGAATCAATATTTACCTCAAAACATGCTAACAATATATCCTCATTCTTTCTCAGTCTGCGTGGGTGTTGATCTCAAGCTACGGCTCACTAGGCGCAACCTGAGTAGTTGCTAACTCCTGTTGATCCCAGGAAGAGATCATGCAGGCTCAGTTTGCACCAGAAGTCAGTTCTGAATCACATCAAATCCCCATGCATTGGTACAGAAGCATTCAGTACAGACAATTGCCATTATGAAGTGCAATCCCTAAAGACATGCAGAAAAAGCATGGGCAAGGGACATGGTTGGATGGCTGGTTCCCTTTTGGGTCTTATTTCACATTGGTATGTAGAGAAATCACTGTACAGGACTCCGACAATGTCAAAGCTGTGCTGAGGTCCTCTCTTCAGCATGGTTTTGCTTCTTGCATCTATGGATTTGTTTCTAGCAAACTGATCAAGAGCCCAGTGAAGATGGTCAGTCTTTCCACTGGACTTTAATGGGCTTTCAATCAAGCCCCACAAGGTCAATTCTATGAAGTTGTAACTGATTTTGAACACCTTCAATTCTTACTGAAAAGCTAGTAGTCAGCATCTCCAGATGCTCTTATAGATTTGGGCTCTAGATCCACTATTACATGCAGTGAGTAATTTATTTGTTTTTCAGGTGACTTTTCCAAGGTCATCTGAATCATATGTGACTGGACGGACAAGAGAGGCCATCTCTATTGACACAAATGCCTCCTTATCATCACGTTGGCAAGAGAGGCAGGATCGATCATCAATGTCACACACAGCGATGGACAACCAAAAAAAAAATTGGATGCAACATCATATAGTCAGGTTGCTATTTAATGTAGGGCTGTTACAGCTCCTAAAATATTAATTCATTTTTTAATAGGTTATCTGTTAAGCTTTAAAAAAAAAAAGAAAGGTGGTGCAGTTCTCTGAAACTAAATAAACACATTTGTTGAATGGAAGCTTTAAATTTCAGAGTGCATAGATAGCTTTAAAAGCTGAAGCATAACATTCATTATTTACAACCACTTAGAAATTTTAAGTAATCTGCTAAGAGTTATTACCTAACACTTACTTTTCAGTGTCCAAAACATACTTGCTGCATGTACACAGTTAGTGAGATTTTCAGTGAAGCAGAGGAATGAATCTGACCTTACCCGTGACCTTCCAAGCATCCAGGCTCCCACTGGCCACCTCTTTAATGGAGGTACAGTGCTTCTTACAAATCTGCTACCCCTCCCTTCTGGAGGGGATGCAACCTGAAAGCAAGATAAGTCTAAGCTAGGTCCCTGCTACAGTCAACAGAGATGCATAAAACATCTTTTGAGAGTAATTCATTCCATCTGAGGAGATATAGGGCAAATGAGTCAGGAGGAGGGAGGGTGGGGGGAGGACATAGGACATGATGCTCCCCCACCTCCTTATGTTGATTATAGGGGAAGCCTGGACAGCTCATTTATTTTACCCTCAGCTTTTTAGGGAAGATTTGTTAATTTATAGTCCAGTCTAAGCGATATTCTTACCAAAGACAAATGCAAAAGGACTATAGTACACAGGGCCTTCAAATATCTACATGCTAGGGATGGGTAACTAGGATGGCATTTATTCAGAGATACTACAGCTCCCAGGTCTCCCTGCTTCACCCCAGACAATGTGCAAGTTGCACTGATTGAGACAAAGGACTGCAGCCCTGGACTTGAGGTTTTGCACATTCTTTTGGTCTTCTTCACATTTTTAATTTCTGTCAGTGCTCATCTAATCCCATGAGCTGCCATTTGGTCCCCGAGGGAGTGCAAATGCGAAGCTGCTCAGACTCCCAGGGAGCTGCACTGCCTTCCTCGGCTGAAGGCCAGCACTGATATTCCCAGATTTGCCTTCTTTGCTTAAGGGGGAAGACGGGAGCCGTGTGTTGCGCTAGGTGTAATAAGTAGATACCTTAGGGGATTAAGCACAGACACAGTGGGAAAAAGAAACTATAGTCATGCATATCCTCACATCTTCCCAGCTGTGTTTCTGCATGTGGCCTGAAAGACCATGAGACTCAACTGCAAGAAAGCAGAGCTGTGACTATACGAATACCGAATAATCGTACCAACAACTGTACTGGATTAGACAAAAGGTTCAGTGGTGAGGGGTTTAGCATGCAAAAAAGCAAAAGCACTGCCTAGGAGTTAGCTACTTCCATCCATTATCCTCTTTGGTTGTCCATTTAATTCTCAGAAATATAGAAAATGTTATCTCCAAAACTAAGTCTAGGAAATTAAGATAATCTCTCTCTCTCTCTCTCTCTCATGTGTCCACTCCCTGACGTTTCTTTTTGCCTCAGTCAAAAATGAGCTTGAGCTGCTGAGGAGAGAAGCAGCTGCACTGATGTCAGAGCTTCTCTGAGGACATTTCCCAACAGGCCTGGAAAAGGATTACACTGTAGCTGGTAACAGTAGGGGATGTTGATTTTCAAATCCCTTTTATTCAGCATTTGTGTCAGCGTTTTCATGCGTGTTACCTCTGGGCTGAGCCAAACATAAATCTGTTCTTACTGGTCTTCTCATTAGCATGCATGAAACAAACATTAGCAGAGAGGGCATTGCACCGAGCAACAGCAATCCATTTCTATAGCTTTGGGAGACAAACAGGAGGTAGGGAGCAGTGGAGTCTGACACATGGACCTGGTAATGCTGCTGCTGAAAGCCTGTGTGTGGTGCAGTGTGTCAGGCTGCTACTTGTGAGGTGGGGTGTGACACAGCCAGTGTGTCAGAAGCAGGTATAGTACTGGAGTTTCAGTTCCAGAAACCAAGGGAGGTCCATTATCCTTTGGTGAAACAAATTTTCTTTCATGCCAGCTTGTTATCTGCTTCTACATCCAAAGCCAGAGAAGTGATGCATTTGTTTCATTTCTCAGTCACTGCCTCAAACCAGCCCCACAGGAAGAAGGTCCCAGATTTTTTTAGCACTTTGATGGTGGATGGCACTACATGGATGTTCTAACCCCTCAAAAGCAGGAGGGATCACCAGCAAAGCAGGGAACATAAAAGAATGTGAAGCTTCTCTGCTGTGTAAAACCCACTATACTGAACAAATATTGCTTCATAATATAGATATATCCATACTGTGAAAGCTTAGGCACATGTGAAAACAAACTCTGTGTTGAGAGTCACACTAAAGAACAAATGCTTCATACATCCCTGTGGCTGGACTTTCTCTTTTCATGCAGCAAAGCTACTCCAAACAAGGCATTGTACCAGTCTCTGCGGCAGATTCCGTATCACTAATAACACTGGAAGGCTGAGAAACTGGTGCCTATCAACAAAGTCCCTTGTGTTAAACTAATGACATGTACCAGAAACAATGCAGGAAGATTGTTGTTTTGGTCCCATCTGGGTCCTGTGCTGGGAAAGCAGAAAATGACAGTGCTTTTTTGGCATAAGCAGTTGGTTATCCAGTCAACCTATTTTTTTTCTTTTTTAAATAAGCCATAGCCTCAAGCCCTGGTTGCTTTCTAGTTCTTCTCCATACCTTTTGGAAATGCTCTCATGAAGAAGGAAAGAATATTGCAAAGAGTGTTGCCTTGACATGGAAAGGGCAGTGTTTTCCTACACAGCTGACCTGAGCATATGGAAGTGGAAAGACCATACCTCTATTCTCTAGTGAGGTAAGAGTTTGCACATAGGTGGAAAATGCTTGAGATCCAACACCTCAACCCAGAGGTGTCACTCAACTTCTCTGGAGGATCCATGCAAAGCCTTCTACTTGAATCCCAATGATTTCATAACTCCAGGAATCTTGAAAAAAATGATACAACAGGATGTTAGGGCTTACCTACATATCCATTCAGTGCTGTGAACAACACTGAAGTACTCCATCAAGCTGAGGATGGGATAATCTATCAAATACTTCTGCCTGTGGTGAACACCAAGTCCCTCAGAGGTGTGATGGCTGCTAATTTACGTTTCTTGCTCCCAAAGCCAATGTTTGAGGCTTTCTCCAGAGTAGTGCCACCCCCATACGCCCAGTAGTAAATAAGTACCTCATAATTCAGAATGCATTTTTAAAAGCAGCTAGTTCTTATACTAGACACTCGTGTCCCTTGGTGTTACAGTCTGCAGAAACTGGCCCATCTTAGTACACTGAGCCAACAGGTTTGTGTGTAACAATTTTTATTTGATTAGTTAATTGAGCTTCTGTAATTGGTTTGCAGCACAATCCTCCCACAACATTATTTTCAGCCAAACCAGTAGAATTTAGCTTCTCTCTGTCCACAAGTTCAGCACAGAGCCCTACCCTTTCATACTTGAACAGATTCTCAGTTACCTTACACTCAGGAAGATGAGTCCTTCCAGCACAGCTATGCCATATTTGATGAGAGCAATCTTGCCTTATCACTTGCAAAAAGCATCTCTGGACAAATACAGGCCCACAGGCTGGCTGTGCAGTTTGGCCAGCACCCCACCAACATCACTCTTCACAAAGAAGGGCACTCTGTGCACCAAAACTTCCACAAACACCTCCTTGGCTAATCTCCTTGTCCCACTACATGTACTTTCACTGTCCTGTAGTTAGACATGAGTTAAACATGATTCCCTATAACTATGTTTGGGGCTTATCCTCTTAGATGTTCCCATCTCAGAATTCCTGCAGTAAGAGGGAGGAAAATTTCCTACCCTAATGCTTGTGCCTGGCCCAGCTTTGTTTCCTTCCTTTCCTCCCTCCCTCCCTTTCAACTCCCTCTGGAGTAGGTGAGTTGGCCATTCCTGGGGACTGGCAAAGTTACGTATCTTACCCTGATCCAAGACAAAACAGAGAGAATGGGAACTGGAATGCTTTTAACTTCTGAGTTTGTTTTTTTATAAATCATGTGCAATGTTCCCATTATCCTCAGAGATTCAGCAGAAGGCCAGGGAACGGGGTGGTCCTGATGTGCACGCAGCATGATGGTCCTGCTCCCTTTCCCTCAGAGCCTGTGGATGGCACTGGAGATAACCTCTGGGTACTGAATGTCTTCCCTCTTGTCCTCTGGCTGAAAAAGCAAAACCATGCAACATCAACCTGCTGGGATTTGGCCTATGCCAGTTTTGAGTGGGGGGATGTGAAAGGCACTAAAAGGGCCTTACAGTGTAGTTTATGCCACCTAGTAATATTCCAGTTATGGGATCTGTAACTCTAGGAAATTATCCAACATCCCAAGCAAAGATGCATTGCAGCAGAGCTAGGCACATCCGGATTTCAGCAGTTAAATGTATATGCTGCTGGGTTGATAATAGGAAACTTCAGAGTCTCTTTCTTTCCTTTATTAAAAATAAGTGACTTAGATGTACGTCACATACCACTACTCTTACTGTGCCTTTCTGGCTTCCAAACACTGAAGCATCAACGGACTATTGAAACTACCACTTTCCAGTAACTTAATTGGTCAACAAGATCTGCTCGTATTTCTCTCATGAACTATTCTCCTCTTTGCACAATGAACACATTCACTGTTTAGGACACATTTACACTGAGACTTCAAGACCAATTTGTTTTAAAGAACTGAGCTAGATGCTGAGAGAGTTCAGACTGTCTGTGGGAAGGTGCATTCAGACCCTGGACCAGCCACCGTTCAGATAAGGCAACACAGGAGTGTTGTGTTGGCTTTAGTTGCCCCAGAAGTAGGCTGCTGACAAAAGGGGCATACTTAGCCTTTTTTTTTTTCCCCACTCCATTTTTGTTCTCTACAAGTGTTCACGGGGCACAAGGAAGCTGGATCACAGGGCTGACCCAGCTGAAAATCAACCCAACCAAACACAAAAGCTAGCTATAGGGGTGCTTGCACCGCTGGGGTGGAGTGGAAGGAGAGAGGGAGAGCTTCCAGCCTCCCCTTCAGTCAGCTTCACCAATTAGGAAACCACAGCCTGACTGGAAACCACCCAAAGGAACTAATAGGAAATGCTGTGGGAAACCTCCCAAAGGACTAATAGGAAATGCTGTGATTAAAGGCCTTTTACTGGGCTTTAGCACCAAAGCGGAAGGAGGAAAAGGGGGCTTTTATTAAATACTCCAAAGCACTTCTTGAGAGTAGCTTCTGCTCCTTTCCCCATTGAGAGGGGAATCTGGGTGCCTCACAACATAGTGAGAATCCTAAATACTGGGTATATTTTCTTATCAGAGCAGCAACACCACTCATTCAGCTGCATTGTGTTATGTCTGTGTGATTTAGACACACCTGCCAGGTCAGGACCCACCAAGGAGACAGCTCTTCTCCTTCATCATTTGCAGTCTGAGTAAAGGGCCAAGGTTTCACTGGCATTGAGCAGCTCAGTGTGTTTGAGTTGCTGTACTGAGCAACAGTGGTGTGATGCTTTACTGGTAGCCTCTACAACTAAGGTGAGTGTAAGGTTAGCAAGAAACATCTGTGGGACTTGAGTAGTGTATTTGAGCATTGCTAGTCTGCTTTGTGAATAATGAAGTGAAAAAAGACTCTGCTGAGACTTTTATAAATTTTTTAACTCTACTTTGGCTTTTTAAAACTGGAAATGTTTGGCTAGTATCTGTAGAATCTAGCAAGTGAAGATTCATACGATACCTGCCAAGCAAGACCTAAATTCTTCACCTTTTCTCACTTATAATTCTGGTGCTGGCACACGTGTATGCACAGGTCTCTTTCATCTGGGGAGAAAAAAATAAATTCTTGATTAAGCAAGAAACATTTCTAGCTTGGTTGGCATTGGATTTCTGGGTTTCCTTCTCTAGCTGGCTTGTTTTTTCTGTTTCCTGTGTACTAGTGAAATATCAATATGCTTGCAGTGGAATGCATGCATCTTTCTTCAGTGAAAAATTAATAACCTTCTGTTAATCAAAACAGAAACAAAAATATCTCTTCTAATATTAATGTTTGTAACCTACCTTTAAAAATACATCTGTGCCCTCCCACATACACCTCCTCCTGGTTCTAAATCAATTGCTGGTGCTAACAGTGCCATCTCTTGCATGAAAACTAAAGTGGAGCTTCTGACCATTTATAGTCACTGATTCCTGTAGGACTTTTACAAAGCATTGGCACTACAAAATCTGGTGTCTAGCTATGCTTTCCCTTCAGCTTCTACCAGTTATGAAGTTGTTTATCAGCTTTTATCTGAAGTTTGATAGTCTTAACACTGTTGAGTAAGCCTTCTGCTGTGGAAGTACCTGTGCTGTGAGGTGAGCAACATCACTTCCTGTAGAATTTCATGGAGAATTTTAAAGTGGGGGGAAGATGGCATTCTATAGACAACAATTGTGTACTACAAATAGCTTCTGAAAAATAGAAGGGGTATTGCTGCTTGCAACTGACGAACCTCCACAAAACCAGAAATCTTACTTTAAAACAAACTTCCTTCATGATAATGAAAGGTGAGCCAAAGTGAAAACAATGTGTAAGTAATTGTTACTAAACATGAGACTACATTGGGCAGATGTCTTAGATGCTGGGAGTACTCATGGAGACAACAGCCCTCTCTTAAGTGCTAAGCATGCTCAAGCAATAAGCCATTGATGTCCTTTTTGTCTGCAAGTATTAGCTAACAACACAAGATGTCAATATTGGAACTGGCAGTAGAAACTGATGCCCGAGTCTGTGCTTTAGTCACCAGACCATGTGGCTTGCCACTGAGCAGATTGAGGTCCTGTGTAGCAGGATGCTCTGCCTAGGCAGAGGTAAAATTGCTCAAACTTTATCCTATTTTGAAAAGTTATCAGTGGTGGATAAAGATTAGGGGTCATGCTGCTTTTGGTGTTGAAGAATGCTGAGACCAGCCTGATTCATTGATCCCGAAGTTAAAACTCTCTGAGGAAGAACGATGTTTCCTGACAGAAACTTTCACTGGTGAGGGTCTAACAGACAAAGCACCCGATCAAGGAACAAACAAGTGATAGTATTGATAACTTATCTAAAGCTGCCAAACTGACACAGCTGGCCTGGAGACATATGACTGACAGTCAATCACTTTGCACTATAGAATTCCAGTCCCTCTTTTTAATGGTGGGTTCTTCTAACATACCCCTTCTCAGAGTGTGTGTGGAGACACCTCTCAAGGCTACTTTTTGAGCCTGAGGGAGAGACTTGTTCGTGGTTCTCGGTATGGGTGAGTGACAACAATCTCTCCTTGGTAATTATTTTTCTGGTTTTAATATCATTGCTTCAACAAATAATGCACTGTACTAGTAGTTATAGCTACCTATACTGTAGTAAAATTTACTGTGTAGTAAATAATTCTGATTAAGATCTTGTGGTCTAATCATTATCGTCACCAATTTAAATAAAAAAATTATTTTCTTTATGTAAATACATTTGGTTTGCTATCCTTAATCCTGTGAGACAGTCACATAAAGGCTTAATTGCACCTAAACATTACTTTAGACAGAAAATGTTGACCTAGTCTAGGACTAGGATTGGATGCAGCTGCACCATAGATTCCTCCCTGAGAAAGAGTTTAAAAAGCGATGGGATCTCTTCTGTGCCTTTGATTCAATGGGAGGGTCTCCCTGATAAACTTTCTCTGAAGCTTGCATTCTGCCCATGACATCCTGTAAGAATGTGGGTGCTGCAGTGCTTAGCTCTTATGGCCCTTGGAGCCCAGGCTCCTACTTAGGTTCCCTGTGAGGTGTCTGAGGGAAGATAAATAGCACAGAAAGAGATGTACAGAAACCTGCTCATTAAGCAAGGGCACAACTCAGGGTCAGCAGGCAACTGGCAAAACCTAGGCAATTGGGAAGTGCTGGGGTGAACAAGTCCTTGTCCTTGCCCACGCAGTCATTACACATAACAAGGTCCATCTGCTTTCTAGGACTTGCTGTTCCAAGAGTGGGATTTGACCACACAGGGATAAAAGCAAGAATACTGTGTTGTGGAGGTCCCTCCTTGGGCAGCTTGTTCCTGCCCTGATACTGAGTGTGTAGCTTCTGCAGGCTTAAGGACTGGACTGGTTTGCCTCAGGTCAAGAAACAAAAAGACATCAGGGGAGGTAGAGACTTTAAAAGAAATGCAAAACAATTCCCCCATAACCACACAATAGACAGTCCCTCTATTATTACTGAGGGACAAATAAGTTGTGGCAGAGGGCTAGATCCATCATACATGTGCACTTCTGTCATACCCTCTGCTGCTTGCAAGTGTCTGTCAAAGGAGTAAGCAAGTAATTATTCTTGTCCTTTAGTACATCCAAAGGAGATTGTCTCTAGAAGAATAATCCCATGGTCACAGTAGTTGTGCATGATGTGGGGGAATCCAGGCTTTAAGGGCATATACTGCTACTTCAGGTCCAGTCAGGGCGAAGTAGGAGCTCAGTGCTGAGGTGCTACCACCAAGCACACAGAGAAGCAAAGCTATGTTTGGAAATTTGTGATGCACAGGCTCAGGTGTCACCTACATAGGAATGCAGATGTGTGGTGTTCTTATTCTTCATCCTATCTGTGGCAAAGGCAGCGGGATGGACTTTGCAGAGGTTTATTTTGCCCATAGATTTGCACAAGCAGCACTGTGAACATCCTCTGGGCTGAAAGGACCTATGGACTTTTGGAGGGAAGCCTACAGTCTTTGTGACTGGGGGTGGGTGGGTGTATGATGGGAAAGGCGATTAAGGGTATTGAATTGCATTTTTAGACCTATGCACTTCTGGCTAATTGACACTGTAGGTGCTCCAACCTATTACTGGATCTGCCAAGTCCCAAGTCTCTGCATTTCAACACTTCTGGCAAGTGTTTTACTGCTGTTCTATGCTCTGCCAAAAGCTTATCGGATATTAATGTGCCTTCCTGTGGCTTGAATGAACCAGGTCCCTTTAGCACTTTTAAGAAATACAAGAAAACCACTGATCCCATTTCCTTTCAGCACACCAGACATCTTTACTTCCCACTGAAAGAGGTCTGAGAGCTGCAAATCCTCACATTTCTCTCAATGCTTCACAGGGGACAAGCATATCAGATGACCTCTGCTCTGACCATTGCCACAATCGGTACAAAAGTTAATTATTGGGTGTGGTGTGCCTCTTCCATCTTTCTGCTAAAATCAGTCAAGATCAGGTCTTTAGGTAAAGACAAATAGCTGAGTGTGGAGTTTTTTCTTCCCCAGGAATAGAGAGTACATCCAGCATCCTCTGTGGCCCCAGCAGGCACAGGCTGCAGAAACAGCACTATTCTGCTCATACTTGGCTTCTCATGAGACCAAGCTCTGAATGCTCCTGGCTGCTTTTCAGTCAGGAGTCACTTCTCCAATAGGCCTGGTCAATAGATCAGACCAAGATTTTGCTAAACTCTCACTTCATGGTTTCCACTTCAGTGCTGGGTTTGTTATACAATGACTGCAGTTGTCCCAGAGAGATTTCCTCTTCATGCTTGAAACCAGCATCCAATGTCACGGTGACAGTGAAGCAGAGCTGTGTCTGTTAGACTGAATAAAAGTAGAAGTGCAGCATGTGCTGCCATCCTGGTGCTTGCTTACTGTTGGGAGCGTGAGTGTGTGGCTGTGGTGGAGATGTGACAGTATGAGCTAGCAGACAGTACAAACCAGTGTTTGGCCTTCAGGCATGCATTCTAGTGGTTAGGACATTTCTTTCCATAATCATATATTTTCACTGCTCCTTGGATCCCTTCAGCTGTTTAGATCTTACCACCATGGGGATGGTTATATAAATTTTCCTAATCTTAAATTTATGAACTAGACGCTATTCCTAACGACACTGGGGGACAGTGTCCCAATACAGTCTGACAAATGCCCATTTTGTTGGCTCTCACCTGTGCATTTTCAGGGCTTAGGTCCTTTCATATGGTTTGTGGAAGGATTGGACTGAGTCAGAGAGATGACCTGGTGAAGTGCATTGTTTGAGTGTATCAGTGCACAGTGTCTCAGCTTGGCTTTTCTTTGAAATTGTTCTGATCAAAATGATGGAAACACTTGCCAAATTAAATATAGCAGTACCCAGAAACTGAAGGATACAAACTTCTAACAATCTTCCATTTTCTTCCCTCTGCTAGGATAATTAATCATATGTAGTTTAAAAGGATCTCAAAACATTATATAAAGGAAGTACTCCCATTTTTAGAAAAGGCAGCCAGAAGGGCAGGGTGAAGTGGTGTGTGTCAGGTTAACAGCAGAGGTGGCAGTAAGACTTTCTTATCTTGCACAGTGACACAGTGTTCTAAGCAGTACATTTAACCCACCCCCATCTACTGCTGTAGTTAAACCCATCTTCAGTGAGAAGCTTGCATTTGTAAAGGTTTGCAACAGTATAAATAATATGCCATATTAGGGCTGTAAATCAAGTGCCATTTGCTTGAAACTATTTCAAGCAAAAGCTTCTTCTTTTTTCCAGCATAATCTAAAGGAGCTTTATTGATGTCCTGTCTACCATCTGTTTTACATAGGAACCTTGTGACTCCTAGTCTTTCAAGCTCGTTAATTAGGCCAATAAGAAGCATATCACAGGAGCTCTGAAATGAAATGCTGATGGAACATCTCTTTTCCCAAGTTTGCCAGTTCCCTAGATGGGGAACCCTTCTGTGATCAGTCCCCTTCTTTACTTTGGGGAGTGCTGTAGCAGTAGCTATTTACATTTTCTCCTGCCTTCTCACCTGTTGCAGGAGGAACCTGGGCAGGGAAGGAATTTTGTGTATTTTTCTCCATTGCTGCAGCACAGGCTGAAGTTTTCTTAGCTGCACCACACCTCCTTTGAGCTCATCAGGAGCTCAGTGCTTGAAGGCTGCCAGATGTACAGGCAGTATGAGCAGCAGCGTGGCCTTCCACAGGCATCCACCTCAGCGGATTATGCACATAACTAATTGGAGGAGATGCAGCTCTAGGAAACAGAGGGCCCATTTGATTTGCAAGCCACTGCTAAATGCTGGAGTCTTCCTTTTATGTTTACTGGCTGCTCTTTCTGAAGTCCAGTTTGGATATAACTTATGCATGAATATAAAACAGTAACAAAAATGTAGGCATCTACCCACTCTTCTGACTCCCCTCCACCACCACCACCTTGCAGTATAAAGCTATATGGTCTTAAATTGAGATGCAGCTGCCTTTTGTGCTGTGCCACCATCTGGGGAGGGATGCTGGTTAGCAGGAAATTACCACGCCCTCTTGCTGAAATAAAAGCAGGCATGGGCATCTGGGGGTGGCACGCCAAGAACTGGCTTGGATTTTACTTACAGGTGTGTCCTGTAAGTAAATGGTCCCCACCAACTCCAAGTTTAAACTAGCTGATACATCCCTAAACAGATGCACAAGGTCTTAAATCTATAGTCTGTTCTGAAATGCCATCTTACAAAGCATGCATTTTCCTAGAAAGAGCTGTGTGGTCAGGCAGCTCTCTCCTCCTCTGCCTTCCCAGAGGAGGAATAATGCTGCCCTCTCTTGGATATGGACACAAAGCCATGTTTGCCACCAGAAATTACCCCACTGGGGCTAGTGTTTCTGACCACCGGAAGGACACCATATCATGCAGCTACAGGAGATGGTGATTTACAGGCTGAGGATGTAGATTCCAAGCTCATGTGTGTTGTAGTCCAGGCAGGTCATCTGGCATGTTGCATAGGGATGGTGGCAGGGTATGGTACCCAACAAGCTTTGGTGGGTTTTCATCCAAATGATCAGTGTACTTGCATTTAAACAGGCAACAGTATAATTTATTTTTTTAACGAAAAAAACCAAAAGTCTTCATATCTTTCACTTATACAAAAGTGCCTGGACTGAACTCTGAGCCCAGAGCCAGGGTGAAGGCAACAAGTCTATACCAACTCAGTTTTTTTCCTGTAGGTGGGCACTGGGTCTAGGACTCAGCTCAGGTCTACTGGAAAGGAAATGTTTGTGTTGTCTTTATAGTCTGATTGTGCAGGGATGAGGGCTGGGTTAATTTCCTATGTCTTCCTCCAGTCTGCAGGCACAGGCTGAATGCAGGCACTGACCAGGACATGTTGTTCTGCCATGCATACGAGTGCAGTGTTGGGGCTTCACAGGGATTTATTACCAGTGAAGCAGTCCTATCTTGCACTTTAAAGCAGAGTCTATGGTGACAGGACTTCTGTCCCTCAGCCGTTTCAGATCAGTTTAACACTACAGTCAGATTTTTATCCTAAATTATTGCCATCTACAGTATTCCTGCATTATGAGGCATTAGAAGTCAATCAAGACAGTTTGATAACTACTTTGCTCTTTCTCTCTCATCTTCCTCCGAGCTGCTCTCAACCCTCATCATCCCTTCAACATTAGATGAAGAGTGCAGCTCCCTTTAGAGTTGCTTTCTCTCCTAAAAGCTCAGCTGCTAAATCAGTTGAAGCCTTACTTTGGGGACAAAATGGCACAGACCTGCACAGATGAGAGCTGGCTAAGATTAAATTTCTCACTAGATGTAAGCAATCCCAATGCAACTCTCAGGAACCCTCTGTGAGTGGACAGAGCAAGCTCAAATATGAGAAAAGGCTATTGAAATTACTTACTCCTCTCTCCCAACTTGCAGATAGATGCAGTTTTCCCTTGGTAAGGTGTGCTGATTCTAATAATTCCTAGTATCTCCCAGAGTAAAAATATCCTTGGCTTTATATTGGAAAGCCATATGTGTTACTTGGAAGTTCCAAATCAATATTAATACATCAAGGAAGCACCTTCGAAAGAATCCAAAGAGTGATACAGACAACAGATCAAATCCTGTACTGGGAAATTGCTGTAAAGCTTCATGTTAAACTCCGTCTTAAGAAGATTAAGGAACATATGAGCCATAGCCCCTGTGCTACAGAAACACAACTAGCCCTTGGGTTCAGTACTAGCTCTGAGGGCTCAGCAGCAAGAAGCAACGATGGGCAACAGAACACAAGGAAAGCTCTTTCGTAAAGGCAATGGCAGAAGGGACTCAAAGAACCAGGATTCAGTTTTCCACCTTGGAAAGACACTAAGATTGGAAACCCAAATTTTGGAAGAATACCCTGGGAATAACAATGCCAACACTTGTTAGGGCCTTGATTCCTGAATGTGGTGATCATGCTGAAGCAGTGGCTCTGCAGTGATTCGAAACGAACACTGCCATCTAGTGCACTTTGAACAGAGAATTTTTATACTACTGAGAAAACAATGGGATTTGTGCTTGTGCGTGCAAAGGCTGGAGGCACTACCAGGTAAGAGAAGGAATTGTATTTTCATGTTGTATAAAGAAACAGTGTTTTAACTTGCACGTGATCTCTAAGTATGAAGAAGAGGAGGAGGAATGAATAACCCCCTTCTAAGACTCACATTATCCGTGAGTAATCCTGTGATTGATCTACAAAATGGGTTTTCATGAGCTCCCTGGATGCAAGCTTGTTCTACACATTGCCTTAGCAATGTCTGATTCCTTACCGGCAGTGGATAACCTTCCAGGATGGTAGCATGCTCACCTATCTTGTGTGCCCACTTGCATGCAGACTGTTCCATGCCAAAAGGCTCTCTCCATGTGCCAGCAAGACTCATGGTTGTAAGGAAAACTCTTGGCTGTGAAACTGAGTTGGACCACTTTAATTTTTTTGAGAGATGGCCTGGTGGTCTCTTTTAAACAATAACAGAGCAGGAAGCATCTGCAGCCCTCACCCTGTTCAGGAATAACTCTTTTGCTGTAGCACATGAGCTTCCCACATGCTGAGGCACAGGGTGGGAAATGCCTGCATGTGGCACCATATAGCATCTGTCTGCCCAGTGGCAGACAGCTGAGCTCTGGATCACATGTCTGCTGAGGGTCAGTGGGGAATGAGGCTGAGGGGCTGGCAGAATAAGCTGTCCTCAAGGAGTCACGCAAGTTCATTTTCAGACCTATTAGAAAACCCCTCCAGTTTTTCAGTGCTAGTCAAAATAATCTGTACGCATAGAGCGATGGTTAAGTCTACAAGCAATAGGGTGGTTTGTGATATGGCCTGCTCATCTGACCTGCTGGTGAACAGTTCCTTCTTTCAGGTAAGGACAACTGAACAGATTTTGGCTCTGCAGCCTCTTCCATCTTCCCTCTTCATCCTGCCTGTGAAGTAGATGAAAATTCTTCCCAGTTAGATCATGACTCTTATGAGGTTGTAGAAGGATTTAAAGGGAACTGAAAGTCTTCATTAGCCTCAAAATGGCTAATTATTTTAAATCATTGGCAGCAACTTCAGAAATTATGGCTGGTTCTCATGTTCACACCCTGAAGCAGCACAGCTGTTGCCTACAGTTAAAGATAGCCAGTTGTTCCCCCATAGTGCAAATGTTTGATATCAGTGTAAATTTCCAGACTTATGTCAAGAAATGCACCCAATTCATTCTGCATGGGGTGAATCACCACTGTGAGCATGCTGTGTGGACTGCTTGCATCCTGACAAGGCTGATAACTCTGCTCCTACAGTCACAGCAGAAGTATGTGCTTACTTAGCAACAAGCAGCTGATGAATTCATCTGATCCCTCCACTAGATGGGATGCAAGCACCATCATTTCTAAGCACTTCTGTTTAAAATGTGAAGTTCCAGCACAGCCTGCTCAATATAACTGGTTCCCATGCCAGATACTACTAGCCAGAGGCTATGAAAAGCAAAAGTGTTTAGTTCCAGTCACAAGAAGGGAAATGATTCAGTGCCCCTGAGACATGATACATAAATGATTGGGACTGACATCATCCAGTAATCAGACAACATGATGTCCATTCAACCCTCTAGGTCCTATCCTAATGTGAAAAAAAAAAAAAAGGGAGCAAGCTGAGAGTTGGTACTTGAGCACTGCCATGAGATACAGCAAGTGCTGTTAGCTGTCCAGAGAGAGGCAGGCTTATTTTTAGAAGTAAGAAAGCTATAACATTTCTATAGATCTTACCTTAACACACAGGACAATCTTACTCCATTACTGCTAGTACAGTAATGTCCACAATGCCCCTAATTGTACTTACCATTCATTATCCCAGAGTAATGATAGTTGATGATATATGAGTAATACCTCTACTCCTCTTGCTTTATGCTTTTAATTTTGTGTGTAGAAGTTAGGAATATTCTTATTACTACTTTCTCTCGGGGGGGGGGGGGAAA
>NW_008658729.1:44601-52919 GCF_000695815.1 Acanthisitta chloris
AAATAATTTTCCCAAGAACCCTCAGCAAGTGTATAGCACAAACAAATAGTACCTGCATGTCCTGGCTCCCAGAGTCTTGAACTATATTCTGCACTATCAGGGTCCTTCATAACCATGAAAATCAAAGGAAACTAGACACAGTCCCTTTATAAAATCTCTTGTATTTTATATTGACAGTGCAGCATACTAGACATGGATCGTATTGACTCAAACCTTAAAGGTACATTTTAACTGAAATTAAATGTGAAAATAAATACAACCTTGAGGACACTAGATCACATGTTATATTTTTATATTCAGGTTTGCTTAATCTTTTTACTTACAGTCTTCAGAATGCCAAACACTTTTGTCCTGACACCACTCAGATGGGGTTTGTGTATTGTCAGTCCAAATTGGACAGTTGAGTAGAAGGTAACATGAACTTGTGGGATCTGGGAAGATGTAAGGAATAAGTAAGAATTCCACTATGAGTACGAGTTGATTAGCAGTGAAATGATTATATGCTTTGTAATTTAATGCCTAGCATTATGTTCCAGAGTTAATGTCCCCTGGAGAGGAACTGAATGCTTGTAATTCCCCCCCAAGCTAAAGCCTCAGAGGCCACTGAAGCAGTCAGGCAATACTGCATCAGGTACGTTCAGTTAATGCTTTCAGTGCTTCCTTAGGAAGGACTCACACGCTGAAGCAGTTTAATTGCAAAATGAGGGATGCTATTAGCAGGGAATCAGGGAATACCTTGGGCCCTTCAGGTCATGTTTACTTTGAGCTAAGGACCTCTCTTAATTTCATTCTGTTACAGCTTTATGTTTCATTTGTCCTTAATAGTGCAATTGCAACAACTCTAACTGTGCTCCTTTGAACAGTAGCACTTGGGTACAAATACCCTAAGAGCATTGTCACATATCAGATACCACATGCAAGGCAAAATCTCCTTTTTTCCGCATGATAAAGAAGTATCAGAGGGTCAGAAATGTAGGTACAAGTCTTCTAGACATTCCCTTGATGTGCTAACAACACAGTTTTCTGCAGCAAACACAACTGAAAGTGCAGCTCCAGTGACTAGTATGTGCCTCTGGTATGCCTTGAAGCAGCATTTTCTCACACTATTACTTTTGACTGTACTTGCTGTTGTCTCCCCCCTGTCCTTCTCAGGAGGTTCACACGACACCCTTGCGAGTGCTAGCATAGTTATCGCTTCTTGAAATGTGTGTGTGTTATTCATGCTTTTAGTAATTGTGGCTTTCATGTTGTCACAATCCTGAGGGAACAACATTTTACTCCTATTGTAGGCTTTTCCTGGATCAAGCAATATCCACCTTACACATGGTGATGGGCCAGTTAAGACAGATACTGGCTACCTTGCCTCTTGGTAATATTTGTCTAGTAGTGATGTTCAGAAGCTACATTTCACAATGAGGTCCTCATTTAACAGACACTAACAGTTCCCACCCACAGAGAGCTCACTGCCTAGGGTTATGGAAAAATATATCAAGTGGAGGTCAAAGAATAGTAAAGGGTGTTTGGGGACAAGACCACAAAAAAAAAACCAAAAACCACTGGGCACCCTGCTTTCCATGGGCCTCTTGCCTCAGGGGTAATAGTCAACCTTGCCTGCATCAGACCAGTTGTCTCTAATACATACATACATACACACACACAGGCTGGGCATAAATTAAACAGTCTTTAGAGAAGTAACAAAGAGAAAATGCTACATTCAGGCCAGATATGACTCACTCCCTAGACACCAGCAAGAAGCTTTGGGCTGGAGTTCCATGCTGTTGGAGGTGACTTGGTTTGCAGACCTCATGGAAGGCTTCAACACTTAAAGTCCAGTGGGGCTCTTGAAGGTCTCACCCTTCCTCCAGCTTAAAGGACTTCCTGGCCAACAAGTAACCTGGCTGTTCTGCTGTTCTTGAACTTTGCTTAAACACCACACTTCTTGGAAGAAAGCAGGTGGTGGGGCTGGGGGGAGGTTATGTTCATGGTGTGGGTTAGAATATGTTCTATTTAGATGTTTGGAAAACAAAGGTATGTAAACCTTCATCGTCTGACAGTCTAGAGGATCCCATTCTTATGCACCCTATTCTGTGTAGGCATCTTTTTGGGCCTGTGTAATGCAAACTTTTCCTGCTAATGCTGGAACTGGGTCTCGTGTCCAGTGTAGCAGACAACCAAGTCAATGTAAGGCTGAGCAGCTGGAACTCCTGTGTGGCTTGCAAGATAGAGCAGAAACCTTGCTGCAAAGTGCTGCAAAGTATCCTGCTCCATGGCTTCAAAAATGAACAGTGAACCTGGAGAAAACATCAGTGGCCTTGGCGCTTACAGTGAAAGCCTGTGGGAAAAGAGCCATCAGGATGGATTTGTGGATTAGGAAATACTTTGTGAACAAATCCAAAGTTGCCCTTGAAATGATTTCTTTAATTTCAAAACACTGCTTCTTCTGAATTTTTCCTTTTTGATTAACCAGGAATTGCATCAGCATCCCCATTATTTTTACTAAATAAAACTCTGTTTGAGTTTCAGTCCATAAAGTTTGATCAAATGCATTTTACTATTGCTGTCTAAACATTTCATCTGGTTAATGTCTAACTTCAAGTATTTTTAATATTTGTACTTACTAAATTATTCGGAGAGAAACTACTGATCCTAGGCCAAATGCTGATGTCATTTACACCAACAATTAGCCCAACATTGCTCAACTCTCCTCAGGTGCTGCCAGGGTTCGAGACCAGTGTCCTCCCTCGTTTCTCCCAACAGATGGCAGACTCTGGACTTCTGTTTTTCCAGCTCACATTCTGGGTAAAAGGCAGCAGGGAAAACGGCCTTATTGTATTTTTGCCTTGAACATGAAAGATTTTTGTCCTTCTTGATATAACCTTCACTTGTCAGACTAATGGTAGTGGGGGAAAGAAGCCAATCTCTGAAGTCCAGAGAAAGAGGAGTGGATTTCACATTAATACTTGAAATATCAGGGACAAGTGCACAGTCAATATGTCATGAAATAGTTGTCAGAGAAGTCTGAGTCAAATGTAAAGTGAAATGTTCACAGAAAAAGGAAGCAAGCCCAGCCGAACTCCTCCACTATGGCATGTTTTGGGCCACAGCTGCCTGTTACAGACACTTTTTGGAGACTTAAAAAACCTCTGTGACTGGCTAAAAATAAGCCGTGGCACCTTCCATGCAGACTTTGTGAAGCCCTGTTAGATGGGAATTAAGGCTCAACAGCCCTGCAAGGTAAGGCCTAAAAGTCTTTTATAGATGGGGGAAAGTGAGGCAGCAGAGGTGATCTATGCACAATTTAGTATTGGGTATAAGTATTTTGGCAAGGGATGTGATTTTTATCTTTTTGTTGTAACAGTATGCTCCCTGCAGTGCCAGCAGTTGTAATAGTACAAAGGTATGTTATAGTGGTAAGATTTGCCCAACATGAGCATATTATTCTGATAAAAGCACTTGAATGCCAATATAGTTGTTAATATTAGAGTTTGTATAGCTTTACTGAACTGGTAGAGTTGAAGCAGTACAACCTTGGCATATAGATAAGAACTAAGTATCTTATCCAAATATATAGAGCAAGTAAATGACTGACCTGGGAATAGTACACAGCAGTCCTCCTTCCCAAGTTGCTTTTCAGATTGCCTGACACTATTCTGTTAATATTTCTTCTCACCAAAGGGTAACATAAAGCATCATTGTATGACAAAATGTCCTGGTTTCAAAAAGAGATAGCACACTCTTATTTATAAAACAAATAAAACAAAACATAGAAAAGTAATTGTCTCCTCTCTGTGTTCCTTCCAGTGACATCTGGCATTTTTGTGTGTGCTCCTAGAGAAGTGACTTTAGTTGAGCCTGGCAAAGTACAGGTATTTGTGTGGATTTACTTGAGAGTTTGGGGCTTTTTAATGCATATTTACCAATGTTCATCCCAAGGGAATGGCTTAAAAAATAATTGCATAATTGCAAAGACCTGCATATCCATCTGTCAAGTGGAAGTATGACAGTGGCTTAACAGTATACATCTAACTATTTGTAATATGTAAAGTATTAGAAATGGCTCTGTCCCTGAGGGATTTCATGAAGCCTTGGATGTCAGATTTCCTCTCCATGTAGATGTGGGACTCAGCTCACTAGCCCTGCAATGGAAACAGCCCTAATAAGAGACCAAGGAGGAGGAATGTGGTCCCCAAAGGGTCTAACACAGGAGGCAAGGGGACAGGGGACAAGGAGAGGCTTGAAAGAACTGTGTAATATCATCCAACAGTATAACAGAATGTGCAGTAATACCAAATGAAAAGGCAATGGGCTTTTATTGGAGGAAGCAGTAGAGTAGATCCACAGCTGCACCTCAAGTGAAGGTTATGTTTTAGTTGAATTGTTCTCTATTCAAGTTGCTTTATTTCCATGGCTCTGCAACCCTGTCTGAGCCACCATATACCTCACTGTTGTAGCAGTTCAGATAACAGGTGTTCCTGTCATCCTCTTCAGATCAGCCTTTGCAAGTTGTCTTCCTCATATGTTACACCAAAATTTGTCTTCCTCACTCTCGACGGAAAAGCTGTATGAGCAAGGTGGGATAGCCATGGAGCTGCTCTCTCCAAGGATCATAATGGAACGAGACCACAAAGCACTGGTGATGTCAGAGTCACCAGAGACAGCTGGGGCAGGCACAGACTGCTCTTCAGCTGAGCCAGACTGAAAAATTTCAAGACAGTCATCAAACCCAAATTAAATATTTCTGAAGTTCAGGATATTTTTCTTTTAAAACTTCATTTTCTGTGGAAAAAAACCTCTGTTAATTCAGTATTTTGGGACAAAAATTAATTTTGAATCATCTGGATTTCCCTTGGGAGGGAAATTCTGCTTTTGAATGAGCTGGAAGTGATGTATCTTAAAATTCCCAGGCAACAATCTTATATTGGTATTTTTAATTCTGAGGACCATTCCCATGAGTTACTAGTGTTTTTAAAGTAGGTCAAATTTTGAACACAAAAAACCTTAAGAGTTATGCCCCTTTCATCTTTTCTTAGGAGCAATAAGCCTTTTTGGTATTATTGCTGGCTTAAATATTAAACAGGAAGCAAATTACATTTCCAGCCATTAAAGTACAATAGAACAGTTCTATTGTCTGATTCAGTGCAATATTAGGTTAGATTGTCACAAAATGCTCAAAAATGAAGTCATATTGAAAGAATGCAATAAATTAGACTTTTTACTCTTTTACTATGAGCTCTGTTTGATGAGGGATTATTTCTTCATTCTGGCCAATTAAGGTGGGACATTCAGCCCTCAAAACTTGAATTCGGTAAACATCTATACGGGATTTGATATTCACATGCATAAAGTTACTACAAAAAATGCAACACATGTCAGTGTTGCTGTTTACAGGAGTCCAAGGTTACCAGCCCTTTTACTGTGTGACCAGACACCTTATTTTTAACATCTGTTTTAAATGACTCCACAAATAGAGGCATTTGCTTGCAACTCTATTGGCATGAAAGGAATTGTTCCCTATGGGATTTTAGCTCAGGCAGCACCAGAGGTGTAGAGCTACAGAGTGGCCTTTTGTTACATTGCTCCTCTAGTCAAAACCCTGGTCACAAGAATGTAATGCCAGGACAGACCTGAAAGATCTTGCAGGGACAAGTGTGGACAACATTTGACAGTACCTGACACTTAGTGCCTGGGAACCTCCTCGAGTGGTGTCCTGAATATATCTGTAATCTCCAATTCAACATTAAAACATTTTAAAAGCATTCAGCTTCAGGCATTCTGTAGCCTCCCAAGACTCTTGTGCTGAACCCACAAAAGGTTTACCCAATATCTGAAATAAAATGCTGCTGTTACCTTTTGTCTTGACCCAGCAGACTTGGAGAACAATTTATTTATCTTCCTCCATAGCAATTCTACTTATTGCAAGAAGTTTGTACTCTTCCCCTCTTTCTTTCTTCCCTTTTCTAGACTAAACAAATCTAGTTCCTTTGCCCTTCTGTTGTAGGCCATGTTTTCTAAGACCCTTACCATTGCCACTTCAAAGCTTTCAGTCTCTGATCTTTGGAACCTCTTTTTAATGCAGTGCCCAAAACCAAGCACAGTATTCCAGCTGAGGCCTCCTTGGCACCGGGTAGAACTTTTTCTTCCTGGGCTTACTCTAAGTACAACTCTCCTGTTTGGATACCCCAGAATGAGATTTGCCCTCTTCACCTTTGCTTTTTATTTCACTTGTGATCTAGACTGACCTCTCTAATCCTCTTCTGCAGTCTTTTTGCCTACTTAGTTACTCCTCTTTCAGAAGGAAATTCCTTAACTTTATAGCTGATTTCTATTTCTATACCATGCTAAACAATTCTATTAAGTACCAGGCTGTTGGTTGGATCACTTCCTCAAGTTAACACAACTAATCCTCATCACATCCTCTGAGAGTTTTCTAACATATTTGAGCATGATTTCTGACCACAAATTTTAAAACTGTGCTCTCTATCCCACAGCTGTTAATGATGACATTATAAATAAGCAGACCCACATTGCCACCGGAAATACTGTTCCCTGTTGTGTCAGGAACTCAGCAAACACTTGTTGGGCATCTTGATACAACTACAATTCCCACTAGAAATGCAGCCTCATGATCCACGGCAGACAATGCTGTTGAAGGAGAGGAATCTCTTCCTCTACATCTCTTTAAAATCCCCTGTCCTTCTGTAGTATGCCTCATGCATGTACATCCATGTATTTATTCACTGCCATCTCTACCTTTGTGACCTGGAGTTACTAGCTGGGAGGTATCTGCTCTCTAATGGTCACATCATTTCTCACGCAGTAAAACAACTCAGCTAGAGGAGCCTCCAGCTCATTCTCGATACTTAGTTACAGACTGTGAAAGATTTATGTATATGAAGTGTGCTCAGTTTTACTGTCATGCGCCATTGTTTTGACAGCCTAGATGAAGTTCCAGGTATGACATTATCAAACAGAATATGCCCTAGAGAAATTATTTTTCTGAGTATTTTATTTCACACTCTGTCTCAGCTTAAAAATGCAGAACAGGCCACAAGGAATGAGAAGAAAATTAAAGCTTTGTTTCGGCACAGAACCTCAGCATGTGCTTCCATTGAAGCAGTTATTGCAGTCAGATTACGCCTGTGCTTAAAATCCAAGTGCTTCACTCTACTACTGAGATGAGTCTGATGGGGGCCCTTACCTTCTTTTACTACCAGTTGTCATTATCTTACTAATTAATCCCATTATATATTTTTTAAAACAAAGAATCCCTCCAAACCAAAAAGGGCTCCACAGACCAAAAAATAAAGAGCATCATCTAATTGGAGCAAGAGAGGTGCAGTGAGGTAACCCACATGCCTGGAGTACAAATATAAAGGTAATGCCTTGGTCAGGGTAGTAATTCTGGGAGGAAGAGAGATTGCTTTGGCTTTCATATACCAGTTCTGAAAAGGAAAGTGCTAAGGGAGCAAGGGCTGCTGGAAGCCCCTGGGAATGATGAGAGGAAAGAAGCTGGGTGCTGTCCTGGTAAGGATCTGCTACAAAACCCAACTCATGAGACAGAGGAGCTTTCTGCAAGCAGCTATTGGAATCACCCAAGCTGATGGCAATGGGACACTCAGTTGTTCAGGAAGGACCCCAGCATGGGATACTGGTGATAAACTTTGGCATGAAAAATGGAGAAACTATCTGGAATGGGAGTGCTTTCCTGTGTGGCTCCAACAGACAGATATAAACACTTGTGATAGGAATATGGGAGCTAACTTGGATGAAGGTGGTAACTTTAAATTGGGTGATCCATGCAAAGCCAATGACAGAGACTAGCAAACAGAATTGACTTCTAAGATGAGGGAATCAGGGAGCTGTTATGTTGTATCACATAGGAGTAGCCCATCAGAAAAAAAAAGGAAGTAGGAAGCTCAAGGTTCTTCAAATGAATGACAGCCATCAAATCTAAACTAACCTAGTGTATGGGAAGGAAAAGGAAGTATAGTGAGAGATTAATTTGGATAAAGCCTAAGTTTTGACCTGAAACAAAAATGAAGCAGGCAGAAAGCAGAAGGTAGGTCAGAGTTCTCAAAGAACAGCACAAGCATGAAGGGTTTGTCCCTGCCCGTGGCAGTGTGGGTTGGGGGCAGATGATCCTTAGGGTCCATTCCAACCCATTAGCATTCTAGGATTCTGTGATTACAATCACAAACAATGGCCAAAGAGGAATAAAAAAAGCAAAGAGGTGTGAAGGACAGTGAGAAACTCTGCAAATATGTAACTCCATAATGGTATCTTTTATAATACTATATTTTATACTAAAGGTATATTTT
>NW_008658730.1:0-15497 GCF_000695815.1 Acanthisitta chloris
CGGTGCCGCTCGCCGCGCTCAGCGTGTCGGGAGCGTGGGTCCGGGGATGGCTTACGGCGTAGCGGGAAGGGACTGATAGCGTGGGGAGGTTGTTTGAGGTTTTTCTTTTAAAATAGTTATTTTATTTTAGCTTATCCTGAGCGAGGCGACGCTGACTTGGCAGCTCTCGCGTAGGGTGGCTCACAGCCGCCTCTCCCAGCCCCGGTGGGTGCTAGAAGATAACGGGAAGGTTTTCATCCCCTTCACTTCTACGTGAATCCTATAGAGTCGCGGGGGGGGAGATGAGGGGAGGGACCTGGGATGAGGGGGAGTGTAAAAAAAATAAAAATCGATCTGACCGCTTTTGTGATGGGCAGGAGGCTCAGTTGCATGCAACAAATCATTCTACTGCCTGCCAGACTGTTGTGAAGTCTGGACTGCTGCACTGCAACCTATCATCAGGCTGTTGCTAGAAAAGACTCCAGCTGCACAGCTGCCCAGATGCTTGGAACGTGCCTGGAAAGATACTCTGCTTCTAAATTAAAAGTTCATATTTAACCGTATTTTTGCCTGTTTTAAACCAGGAGTGCCGCACTTTCCCCCAGTTGTTGGCATGGGATATTTTAAAGGCTGTGCAAATAACATACTTAAAGGATCAAAGTTGATCTTGTGTGTTGGAACAGACCTCACTGAAGCCAGAGGGATGTAAATATCTTCTGCATAAAAGTCTAAAGATGAGTTGAAGTGTCTTGAAAATTACTGGTATGGGTTAACGCATTGAAATTCGTTTTGGAGGTGCCTTTGAAAATGAGTTGGTACTTGTACTGCAGAGAACAGCCAACAGCCGTGTCTTGGGGACATTCCATTAACAACAGATGGTCAAGCCTGCTGTCGACAGGCTATTGTAATGGAGCAGTCTTGCTCGGTTTTGAAAGGGGGTCATGGTAGTAAACACTCTGTACAAATGTGTTTGGCTCTTGTGGCACAGCTTGCTTCCTTAGCAAGTGGGAATGGTAATGTATGCTGAGACTTTCCTGTAACAAATCAGTGTGCGATCCTGTGATGCCCCAGTGGGCTATTAAGCTAAGTGGGTACTATCTGAACTCTGCAGTCTCTTACTGATGTAACAGATAAAAACGGTGTTGGTGGGTCTTCGCAGTTCATTGTGCAAATTTGAATTTGAATTTATATAGAGTTGCATGCTACAGTCTGTATCTGGTATAGTCTGGACAAGTAAGGGCAGGAGTCTGATGCCTGTACTCATGACATGGAGCACCTTGTTTCTCATGTGATCATAATTTGCTGGGGTTGATTCTTCTAGCAGAAATTAGAAGTCAACTCTGAAAAAGTGGATAAAAGTTTGGTAGCATGGAACACAAGAGTTGCATGGCACAATTTAAGTTGAGAATACTTAGCATTAAAAAAATTGATACTTTTTTCATACTGTAGGTGTTCTGAGGGGTTACCAGCTGGGCTCTGGACTGCAAGAGATCACAGTTTGCTGTAATTTGGGGTTAGAGTCTGATAATAAAGCAGCTAGTCCAAACTATTCACAATAGCTTCCCCTGGTAAATTGCTGCTGAAGGACACTTAGCCATATGATATTTATGTGAAATAAACACATTGGGTGCAACTGTATGTAAGGTTCTGGCATTTCCAGGACTCATGTTAGTCTTTTGGCTATTAGTTCCAAATTTCTTTTGAATACAGCTGTATAGCAGTGCAAGCAGGTATGTTGAAAGTTTCTTAATGGTGTCTTCACACAAGTGAGATTGAGGCACATTTATAAATCAGTTTGCCACAGACAGGTGTTGGCAAACCTTTTCTGTAATGCAAATTTTATTTTTTAAACCAAGTGTCTACTCAGTGCTGTATTTGGGTGTTCAGAGACTTGATCTGGCACCAAATTCAACATATACCATCATGGTGTATATGAACAGCAGCTCATGGTGAAATGTTGAACTATGGAAAATGAAGCACCATGAGCTTAAAAGGTCATTAAACTTATTTTGACTTTTGGTCCAGGAGTGGCTTGTTGTCTGGTATTCCTTAGGCTAAACTCCCTGGCTATGCAAGGGTAAATTAATCTTATGTGATTCAAGAATAAGCCGTAGTGAATCTGCTGTGCAGATTCTGGGTTGGAGCATTCTCACCTGTTAATCAAGTGTAATATACACATTTCAGAAAGCAAGTCTTCCCTTGCCTTCGTCTCTGCAAGCATATTGTCTCATCAGTGAGTTCACCTGGCAGAGTTAGACCCGCAAAGACAGAGCAGGAGGAGGATTGGTACTGAACTCATCCATCTGTGGCCAAACATGATCAGCTCTGCTAGTGTTTATGATGTGCATTGCACCATGCAAGCAGAGTATTTCTTAGGGTGTGGTTTCTTCAGAACTTTAATCCAGAGTAATTGAAGGTTGCTAGTGAGCTAGTAATGGACCTGCTTCATTTTCCCCTGTCTGCCTGATCTCTTTTCTCTCTCCATCTGTTTCATCCTTTGTTCTGGTACTGGAGTTCATCAACCCAGGATGAGTAATTGAGAACAAACTCTTCCTTTTGCTTGGTGCTTTCTTGTTTTGTTTTTCAACCCAACATCCTGTATTCAGAGTCTTCTCATGGCTTTGCGAGCACCGATGCCAGTACAAAAATGATGGCAGAGCTGGAGCAGAAGGGGACCCTGATGGCCACTTTGTTTCAGTAACCTTGTAGCAAGCACCCTTGGTGTTTATATAGGTCTTCTAGGCTGGGCAACACACCAAATCCTGAGCCAAGTCCAGTGGCCACGGCTCATCAAACATTGTTGTGTTTCTATCAAGCTGGTTATTCTTGATGACTCCTGTGAGAGGAGCTAGAGTCAGGACCTGAAACATATTTGATACATAAATATATCTTCCATGTTCATCTGAGGCTGCTAGGGACTCTTGTCACTTTCTCCAGGTCTGACATGGTAGAAATTCACTTTCTGAGATTATCTCTTGTTTATGCCAGTTGAGGATTTGAATACTAAATGCTTGACAATTTTCTGTGTTGTTAACAAGCATGCGCATCTGCAGTTACTGGTATTAAGAGTATAGATTAAAAATACCGTGGTAGGGCTCTGCTTGCAGTTTCCAAAAGATGATCGCAACAAAAAAAGTTAAACTTTTTCATATTCAGTAGCTATATGTCTTGTTTCTATTGATTGTACAAGAGTCACACAGATCAACTCAGAAGAACTACCATGACTAAAACTATTGAATGGAGTAACTGGAGTACCCTGCTCTCTTTCTTGAAAATAGGTGGCAGCCAAGTTAGTCCTGTCTCTTAGCATTTGTAACTGGGGGGGAAAAAGCATGTGAGCTTGCCTCAAGGACTGAGAACGAGACAGAGTAGGATGGAAAAGTGTTGATGCAGCTCTCCTGACACAACAGGCTAACACTGTAGGAAAAAATGGGAGCATTCAGATCTTTATTTGTTGGGTTATTAGTGAAAAATCCTGATCATAGATAACAAAACATGTGTCAGTTTGAATGACATAAATATCCACATACAAGCTGACCTTTTTCTTCTGTTATTTTCTGGAGGAGTGTTGCTTAGCAGAGCTCTGCCTAATGCAATGAAATTGCTTTGCATTATGCTGATTTTGTCAGAGAACAATTGGAACTAGGCAGAAAACAGAGAGGACTGTTCTGGTTTGGACTAGATAGCAAGGTTGTTCTCCAGGAAAGAACAAACAGAATCAGAGCCTCTGACCACACAGTTCAGAGGTCATTCTGGGGGTCTGTTTTCCTTTTTAGCAAATAGCAGGCAGGGCTGTGTGGAAGATAGAGGTGGCCAAAACCTGTTATCACTCTACCTGCTTGACCCTCTGAAACAATTTGCAGTTTTACTAGCCTGTGTCCAAGTGAATGGCTGTTACTGGGAGCAGGCAAGCAAACTGCCACAATTCATTAGCATAATATTTTGTTGCTAGCTTAGTAAAAGTCAAAGTAAGCCGTGTGGAATGTCTCAGAGCAGCAGTTTTGCTGATAGAGATGACAAGAACAGGGTTAAGGAACAGGGGAACCTGGTTCACTGCACCTGTGCCCATCTCGTGATGACTTGCTCCTGTTTACTCTCGTCTGTTTTTGCTGTCATTATAACAATTATGTGACAAAATTTTATACTCTTTATGGTAAAGTGAAAGTGTACTCACCTGAGTAACACATCTTTTTAAAGACTATGCGCTGTGTTGCTAATGTCAGCAACCTGGGTTTACTTCCAAGGTTTTCAGAGGGCCATCTGCTTTTACAGGTTAATTTTTGTGCCTTAGAAAGACACAAGCAAGTTATCATAAATGTTCTTTTCTCTGAGAGCTGTATTCATGAGAAATACATTGATATTCTAGGGATCCCTTGGTTGCTGGTTTTCTCTTCCGCTTCTTTTAGTCATGCTTCCATACCAGGAGTTTGTCTATGACTGCCAGTAAAAGCAGAAACAGGGCCATATTTGAATGGATTAAAAAACATCAAAAGTATTCTCATCCAAACGATAAAGCAATACCAACCTTTTCTGAATGCAGATGCATGGACATTTCATTTTGGTAGCAGCACAGGTGTCAAACTTTAAAATCTACTCCTTCCCTGAATGTGATGTTCCTATTTAATAAACTGAATTTGTGTTTTTGTTCTACCAATGGGAAAGGTACTTCTCTTCTAATTTCTTTGTTTTGAAGTATTTTAGATATTTTAATTATTCTTTACCCTGTTAAATCAGAGTAGCAACTTTTACTGCTTTGTTTCTCAGCTCTCTCAAACCTATATTTAAATATTCATCATAAAGTAACCAGTAGGAGTTTTTCTACTGTCTTTAGAGAGTTCTGGACTAGCTTCCTTCTTCTAGCGAACTGATACCATCACCTGTACACCATCTGTTTTCAGATTTCCTCAGATGTTGTTTTCCTGGTTGATTTTATTCTCTTGATTGCCATATCTACCAGAGCTTCATCACCTGTTCTTGTGACATACTCTTCATATTGAGATCACTACATCTATACTCCCAATTGTCTTTATATATATGAAACCAGACATAATTGCAAAACTGAGTTGTCTGTTGGAGTGTGCCTTGGCTGCAGTGGAACTTCCTCAGCACCATTAAGTATATCCTTAGCTCAGCATTAAAAAAAAACAAAGTGTTTTTTGGATCCTATATCCGTTGAAAACTTGCAAAACTTCTTTTTGTTCACCTTGCTGTCTTGCAAGATTATTGCTTTTCTCTTTGGCATTTCATGCTTCTTCTGCACTTGCCTGAGCTGTTTTCCGTTCTGAGTCATTTGGTTGAAATTTAGGTGAACACAGCTCTTCAATTCTGTTTTTGGTCTGTTGAAATTTTTGGAACAAGCTAATGGAGCTCTGTCCCGAGTCCTTCTGCATCTTGAGATATAGCTTAGAACATGAACAAATTCTGTCATCCTGCTTTCTCAGGTATGTGTGTGCATGATGTTAAATGAGGCATACATGAGCCTGCTTTGTGTGCCTGTTAACTGTCATGTTGACCCTAAGGATTGAAGCTTCAGCAGTGGGGGTGTAGGTTGTATGGCTGGAGCTAAGGAATAGGTAGTGTGTGGAACAATTGTTTGCTCTGTGGATCAGGCGATACGGGAAGATTGGCACACACTTTCTGGCAGTGCTCCTAGCTAACTGCCCTGTACCACACCTGACACCACAGGTATGTGGGCCTCCTTATCATGTCTACCAGTTATTTTCATATTCTTCTATGAATTACTTTAGAGATAAGTGTTTATTGAAGTCTGTATGGGTTGCCAAGATTGACCAGAAATTCATGCCTTTTCATACCTGGTGCTTACTGCTTTCAAAAGTACTTGGACATCTCTTTATCACTTTAGTGAATTACCAGTTTCCAGATTGGCCTGGCTGGATGGTAGCCATGTGGGAGCTTAGGTCTTTTGTAGGCTTTTACAGACTCAAACTCTGCTCAAGCTGACAATGGCTGCTAAAGACTGACTTTGCCCGTTTATTGCTTTCTTTCGTCAGTGTCATTTCCTTTCATTGTGCTAGAGGCTTTTTCTTGGCTGATGTTTTTCTGCATAGTTCAGGGATATTTTTGTTTCATATGCAGTTACTTACAGCTGTGCCACAGATATCGGTGCAGTTGTGTAGATACAAAGCTTAATAGACAGCTTATTTTTTATACCTCTGAATCTGAAAGGTACCATTGGGATGTTTTCTACAATATGAGCCATAGTGTGTTGTGCTCTGTTACTGAACACATGCACTGGTTTATGGCATGAAGTTCCCAAATGGGAAAGATGGAGGGAATAATAACAGCACAGTTTCTTTTGATATTACAGGGCAGGCATACATCTCAAACTGCAGTACCAGACACAGTCTGTGAGCTTGTCTTCTCCTAAAATGAAGTGCAAGTTACAAAAGCAAGGTGTAGGAGAAGACATTCCTTTAAAAAAAAAAAATTCCTATGAACATGATTGCAGAGCTTCAAGGCTTGGTAACTTTTCTCAGTGGCTGATAGAGGTATGCCAGTGATGTTTCAGCCACTCTGCAGTAGGATCATGGAGCACCTATAAGCGTTGGACTTGGTTGAACCAGATCTGGGGCTGATTAGTGCAAATGATTCAGTGACCAGGATGTGCGGTGGAAAGGGTGGTGGTCAAAACTGGTTTTGTCCTAACACTGAGCTTGTGGATTTCTTATGGTAAAAGCTGCTGACTTTATTGAGGAAGCCTTGTCTTCCTCCTCCCCCACGAGGTTGCTGCCAAGCAGAAAAATGGTTTTTGCAATGTGAAATTTTTTACCCTTTTTCCTAGTTGCAGATATAATGTCCCTAAGCAGGATGTGTCAACAGCTGGAAAAAGTGACTGAGGCTGTGTAACACAGCTTTTTGTAGTCTGTGTACTGACGATACTATACTTGCTCAGAGATCAAAGCTTAATGGCATGAATTGAGCTCAAATGTCGCAATTATTATTTTAGCAGGATGTTCTATTATTTCTACATTACACTAGAGAAGAGCCATTCTTTGAGAGTAAAAAAAAAAAAATCTGCTAATATGGACTATGGATTTTTGGACATTGGCCGTGATAAAGAAAATCACATTTTGTGTTTGCTTTTGCCCAAGAATGGACTAGATTTTGCTGCCTGTTGTTTTTTTTTTTCCCTCCCATGGGGAAATTAGGGGACATTCAGTGTAATGTTGAAAATTGAAATGCTTCATGTATTTCACAACCTTCACAACCTTCAAGTGGAAGCTATTTTTTTATAAAATAGATGACTGTATTTAGTCTTGTGTCTTATACTTGACACTTAAGCAATGCCTCTTGCCTAAGTGCATGCCACAGTCCCTTGCATGTGCATTTCTTTGAGTCAGTCCAGCTGTGGTGCATACAAACTTGACATCTTCCATTGCATTGGAGCTGTGCTTGTTCTTATCAGTGAGCTTTTTAAGCATCCTAAAAGTTGTGAGAAACAGTTGTGGTGGTCATTCTGGTAGGGAGATGTTGCTGACCTGTGATAGGTTTTTCAAAACAACTTGACATGTTGTGGCACAAGGGAAGCTCATGAAACGGCAGCAATTTCTGAAAATGTGTCTCTGTATAAGGAGGCACTGAGGACCCTGGAAAGCATAGTCCAATTTGTGTTATGGAGTACTTTATTAGTTAGTGCTTGACTCTAGGGGAAACTGTCCTGTGTGGTTTATTTCTGATTGGTAGAGACAGGTCCACTTGGGGCCCAGAAATACATCTTAGGCGTTTGGCTTCGACAGGAGAGGCAAGTTAGGTCCTCTGAAGAGTTTAGGGCCAGGAATGTCAGTGCTCATTGTGTTAATTCTGGGCCAGGTCTCTCAAAATAGTCATCTGTTCATAGTGAAACATTCAGAAAGACTCAGCACATGTTATGCTGACTTAAGAAAAATCCATTTGCTCAGTTCTCATGCAAAGGTTAAATACCTTTAGAAAGCCCTTGCCATTTTGTCCAAAGAGTTGCGAAGACAGACTTCTCCTTCTAACATGACATTATGTTAAGCCCAGTTCTTGCCAGAGCAAGACCCAGGCTCTCTTCTCTGTGTAGTACCTAGTGCATGAAGCAGAACCTAGTGCTGGGCTTGGGTTCTGTCACTAGTAGTTTTAATAGCAGCAGTTGAAGCAGACTGTAAGTATTTTATTGCTGGCCTGTGCTAAAAGGAGTCCTTTTCCACTGGTTGTCTCCAGTCTTCTGTAAGGCTGGAGCCCCCTTAAATAGCAAAGTGAAGTAATTTATTCAGTGTTTTCTAGCTGTGTGCATGCTGCCTTAAGGATCCTGTGGATTAGTGAGAGGCTATGTCTTGGCTTTGTCTGGACCAGAGGTGGCAGCTTGCTTGAGGTATTCCATCAGACTGTTTCATCAGCTTGCTGGTATTTTGGAATTATCCTTTTGATGCTGGTGTTACAAAATTTGGCATGCTCCTCAAGGAGCGAAAATGAGTTAAACTGGTTGTGGATTATCACAAAGGTGGATCTTGAAAGTGTGCTTCTCATACAAATCATTTTTAGTTAAAGAGCAGATGTGGGTGGCCACCTTTAAAGCAATGTCTAGTTGCCTTCAGTATTAGTAAGTGCTGGAGAACAAGGCCAGAACCTCTTTACTACCTAACCTAAGGCCAGATAGTCAGTGTGTGAAGTGATGTAAACTAGGAGAGGAACTTGCCTGAATTGCAACTAAAATGCTGTTTGTCATTGTAATAAATTCTTGCCTGCTGACCCAGAAGCTTTCCAGTAACATTTTTAGCAACAAGGAGTCAATGTAAACCCTGTGACATGACCTGGGTGATCGTGAAGAGGAAAGCACTTCTTGCTGAATGACTTTTTGGAGTAGGAAACTTTGTGTCCCATATTCATTTGGCAAATGGGAGAGAAAAGTCCTCTGTAGGGAGGTTATGAAAGATCTGCTGTTAGTATCTGCGTGGCTCCACTGATAACAATCCTGTGTCCCAAGCAGAAGGCTACAGGTTCAAAGCTCACACCTCTACTGCTGATCATGCATGATCATTGGTTGTGATTGCTAGAACATTGAGCAGTGCTTAAACCAGGAGACGGACGTGTGGGATCTGGTGGTTATATTCTGCTTTTGCCTGCTTGTGGCTTCAGGTGAGTTGCTTGAACTTTCTGTACTGCTAATGCTTTTTATGGCAGCTTTTTGTAACTTAGTTCAGGCTCTTTGGGTTAAAAGATTACTTTAAAAGATCAATACTGTTATTTATATAAAATTAGCATTGTTTAGGTGGCAGTTTCCCCTTTCCCAAAGAGCCCCTGTAGATGCTGTTAGTGTTTTGACATAAAAGTTTTAGAGATGGGAATGTCAGATTTGCCCCTTTGGGTTTTGTAAGCTTTGTGTGAGCTTGATCATAGAATGGACATTAATTCTGATTCTTTATGTACTGCCTGTTTCTGCTGTGGATATTCATCTCCAATTAGACCTCTAGCAGTGGGTTAAAAAATTACCTGTTTGGTCACAGCTGCTCTTTATCTAGCCTAATCTCAACAGAGTCAGGATTAATACTGTTTTTTCCTCCTTCTTTAGCCTCATTTGAAGTTGCATAGATGCAAAGTGCTTTTAGCTTTCTGAGAATTGTGGAAGTTATGGTGAAAATGTCCTCCAAGTACTTGTGCCTGGAGAGCTTTTTATGGCCTTGTACGGTCAAGTTGTACTAAGTGGATATAGCTGTGTAAGAAAAAGTCTCTTGGTTACAGCTACTCTGCTGGAAGACGGAAATCCTGGTCTTCGGTAGAGAGGCCAAGACACTAGACCTTGATTTGGAAGATGGGTGTTTAATTCTGGACTCTTGACATAATCTGCACCTCTCTCACACAAATGCCCATCCAGGCCATCTGATGTTTTGTCTTGTGTAAGTCAGATTGTTGGTTCATGAGGCAAGCACTTCCATCCTGCCTTCGCACTCACAGTCCTTGTGGGGACCTGCTCTCAACTCATGGCTAATGGAGCCCTGGGGGACCTCAGTGTTGGATTTGGGTTTTGCAGGATTCACGTGGCTCATGTTATTGCTTGCTTCACAAAATGCAGTCTTGACACTACCTAAAAGAAATGACATGTTCAGACATTGCTCACAAAGAGGACTATATTTCTGTTTGTCCTGTAGTTGCCTCTTTTCTTCCAAAGTAGGTTTCATTTGACTGGATACTTATGTAGACAAGATCTACTGGAGTTTGAGTACATGTGCAACTTTTTGTCTGGGGCAGAAAGCATGCAGTGCTAGTACCTCAAACCTGTGCTTTGTTCAGCAAATAATGCCTATTTTCCTCTCATATGGGCATCATATACAGCTATTAGGTTGGTACTCTCCATGGCTGCTGGATTTGTGGAGAGTCACCAGTGGTGGTAGTTTCTATGATGAGGAAAATCTGGTTGAGGGAACAGAGACTGCTAACTGATTTCATGGAGACCACTGACCTAGTAAAAGCTTTTTAGCTCTGCTGACAAGGACTAAGTTTAAGTCGTCTGTAGTCTCTTTCCAGAATCCTGAAATGTTCCCATCTCATGAGGCTGAAGTTTGCTTTGTTCCCTCTCTAGATAGTGATTGTAAATTTTTTGTTCTCTAGGGGAAAGGTTTTTTTGCCCCCCAAAGAAAGCAAACAGCTGCATTGTTTGCAGAAAGCTGCTTTGAAGGCTGTTTTATGTTTACTTAGTACAGACACCAGACATGGGGGTGGAGAACTGATTCTCTGCCACTTAAGTTTTTTTCCTCTTATATTCTACAGCTGTAAAAATACATTTCTTAGTATTTAAGATTGATTAGGTCTGGAGACTGTTGGTGTAGTAGCTAATGGACTTTTCAACAGCCATTCGACTTCTAAGTAGTCAGTGGTAAGCAGTGCTCTAGAAATAAACGTTTGGCCAAAGTATGTGTTTCATTCTCAGCATTTTCAGAGGTTGCCCTGTAGCCTAACTTTCTCTTGAGAGTAATTTTCTGAATTGCACACTGAGATGAAATTGCAGCCTTGTAGGTCTGGAGGCTGTGCAGAATTTCTGCAGCAGGATGAAACATCATGTGAAGGGAATCTCCTGCAAAGGCAGACCATGGGACAAGTGTGTGGACTCAGGTTTAATTGTGCTCGTGGGTGTTGTACTGTGGTATTTTACATCATGGAAAACAAATGCTATGGTGATGAATTCATGCAGCTTTTCTTATTCTAGACAGAAACAGTATTGCTGCTTCAGAGACTTCTGGGTGAGTGTCAGGAGTAATTGCTGGTACCTACTGCTGGCTTAAAATTTTTTACGTAGGCGAGGCACAAAAGCCTGTGTTGGAAACTAGCGGTGGTTTGGCACTGCAATGCTAAATGGCAAATTTAATTTCCCAGCTGTGTTGAATTTATCAGACTGGTCTGAAGTGGAGAATACAGATGGACTTCAACTCCAGCTGAGCTGGAAGTGTTGGGTCTATCAGTTTTCTGCATCTCTGGCTTACAGTTCTTGCTTATTGTCAGCTGGAATAACATCTGAAAGGGTGCTAACCCATTTTCCTCTGAGATTGCTCATTTGCAGAGCACTTTCTGATGGATTAGTAATTCAAGTGGACCTAGTTAACTTGTGTCAGCAGTGAACCAAATATGTCAGTCTCCCTGGATGAAAATCAGAGGCAGCTCTAGGTATGAACAAAGGTGTATTACCCCATCTGTAACAGATACTGGGGCATACAGTCTCATTGCAGCTGTCACCCAGCATGGCTGAAGAACTGGATATGCTTCAGGTTCAGGTGATTAGTCCAGTGTTATACTCCATGCCCTAGTTAAACTTTTTAAATTAAGTTAATGTATTAAATTTTAAAAAGTTGTTAAGTAATTCTGTGATTCTGTAATGCAGGAACTTAGCTGGTATGCTTACCACTGGGCAGTCCTTGTAAGTCAGTATTTTTGTCATTTGCAACTTGTATCCAGGTAAAATAGCCTTATTTGAAGGCCATAACATTTGCTTTGTTCACAGTAAAGTTTAGCTAAACTCCAGAGAACCAAAGTTCAAGCCGGCAGCATAGCTAAGTCCTCCTGGCTGTGCAGGCTTCTGCTGATCAGCTGAGATGAGTTAAATGATCAAATATGTGCCCTTATCTCTCTAGAGTTTGCTAGTGCAATGTGTATGCTACAACCTCAAAGCACTGTTTCTGTGTTCTGGGTCCTGTGGACTGACTACAGTTGTGAGGGATCCATGATGTTCACTGATACGCGTTAAACCAGCTACCCTCTGACTTGGTCAAATGTCCCACAGACTGCTTCGACTTGTATTCTGCCTTGATGCAGGAGTTGGGTCTAGTTCCATTGAGAATGCCAAAGGTCTCTGACTCTCCATGGGTTCCTTCCTCTACTCTGTCTGTGGCACTTTATACTCATAGATTTGGATGTTTACCATTAATTGCTGGAAAGGATTGGAAAGGATTGTTTAGTGCAGAGAGTTAACAGTATTTGGAGGGATGTGGAATATGGAGTGGGTACTCTGAGCACCCTTCTGAAGATTAAAAAAATCCCTGTTGCATAACTACCACTGATTGTAGAAGGCTGTACAGTCCCTTCCTGTCTTCTGTATGCCAAACTTGGCCAGTGGCTGCAGGATTAGACTCAGGCAGAAAGGCTTATGTTTTTGTTGCATGGTGGAATAGCACAACAAAGCAAATGGTGTTCTGTGGCCCACAGTACCAGTATTCCTGTGGAAAAGTCCTTGAAATGAGCAGTTCTCCCAGTGTCCTGCAAAAGATTTTTGTACCACATTAGTGGTCACAGGGCACCTGTGTACTGTAAGTATTGATACAGTTGTCTCAGTAGGGTGCGTGAAAGCATTGCCAAATCCCCCAAAGCAGATATGGGACAGTGGAGGGGATATATAGGAGAGATGACAATATTCCCTGCTTAGTTTTGTCACTACGTTACACTTTAAATGTGTAATACTGACATGCAGAGGAGGTGCTGTGAAACCCCTGTGATATCCAAACCTGTAAGCAAAAGTGTGCTTTGGGTCTATGAGAATGGGTGCAGTCCTCATCAGCCAGGGATTGTCCTCTGAGATTCCTGACAGATGGCATTTTTTTTCCCTGTGGTGAATATGCTATTAGCCTGGCAAGTGCCTCGCTCTAATCATGTCTGAGAATTCACAGTCTACCGGCCAGATGTGCATGCAGCTGGAATGTTTGTGTCAGGGTGCTCCAGGCAGCAGGAAGCTCTGGGCAGGAGAGGATGGTTGTTCTGTCAGATTACTAGGGCATCCCTCTGTGAAGGAGCATCTGTAGAGGTCATGGCAGTGATTTACAGCAGCACCTAGGAGAAGTTAATGAGCCCATGTTGACTGTATGCTCTGCTGCCTGTGTGCTGACATGAAGTTCAATTTGTAGGGTTTTGTAGGCATCTATTATTGCTCTTTGGTTCTCTGCACTGACATTAAGAAGCAGTGTTGTCCTGTTGTTACCACAATGTAATTATCTGTAGAACTCAGCATAATGGGTTTAATTCATTTTGTTAGTCATGTTAGGGAAAATTTTTTTGGAACACAGACCTGTATTATTAAGAGACAAGTTATAATCTGCAAGTCATTTTAATAAAGGAATTGGCTTTTGGATGAGACTTTAAGGTGACAATTGTTCATCAGCTCAAAGCTTGCATCCAGAATCCCCATTAATCATCTAGTCTTACTCCAGTGTAGCACTGAGGTAGCATATCCTGAGGAAGTCTTGTGTTCCTAGCACATTTATGGATTTTGGGAGCCTTTTCAATGCAGTTTGCAATCAGGCATGTGACTCTGAATCACAGGGATAGGGTATTGGTACATGGGACACTAGAATCAAAAGCACATATGTTCCCTGTTTAACAGGTGTCAGAAGGAATGGTTCTTTTGCTGCTAGTTGTCCTCTTAACATTAAGTCTGTCAACAGAGTGTATTCAGGAGCATAAATCAGCAGTAATTTAATGTGGATTAATGAAATTCCAGTGTGGACACTTAGTCATAATTAAGCTACTCTTAATTTGAAGTGGCCTTAAACTCACAAGTAAATAAAGCTATGCCAAGTTAATTCTGTAAAAAGGTTTCATGGCATTTAACTGATGTACTGTAAGCTCACCTTTCCATTTGATTGAGTCTTCCTGGAGGGCTATGTGTACCTGAGCCTATACCATGCTATTATTAATAGCCACCAAAAATTAATTGTTTTTTTTAACCCTTTGTACTTCCTCATACCCTAACAAGATGCATACTTAATGCACCTAATTCACAAGTGTTGGAGGCCAGATGGTTGCAAGGCCTGGACACTGACTCAACAACAATTTTCCATTCACTTTATCCAAATGTTAGCAACACTAGAGTCATTCTTAGTCCCTTACCTTCAAGAAAATGGACACTTCCCCTTTTCCTCTGAAGTTCATAGCACTTTTTCCTACAAATCATGGTGTTGACTGGGCTTTAAAACAAAGGCTTTGCTAATTTGGCTGCAGGCTTTTCACCCTTATAAAGGCAAACATGGAAATAAGCATTGAAAAAAATGGTTGAATTGTATGGTTCAGTCTCATTCAGGGATCTGTGAGTCAGCTTCCAAAACCTAGCATTTTTTCTCATTATGGGCTATTCTGGTGTTTGGAATTCTTGGGGCAAAAAAGAAGTAAATTGTCCTGCAAAGCTCTTTTTGTGCCTTGGAGCTCTGAAGCAAGACTGAGTCTAAATCACAACTTACTGAGAGCCATGAGACTTGGCTGGAGTGCATGGGGTAAGAAGGCAGTGGTTGGGAGTGTCGTGGGGGTGCAGGGTTACATAAGATCGCAGAATACAACTGCTTGTCTTACCCCATCTTGTTGCCTTTTCTGTTCTGACTAACAGAACTCTTCCCAGTCAACTTATTTCCTTTCTTTTCTCTTTTCCCCCCCCCCAGTTAATGCCCAGCCACAATATCTGTGCTGTGTATTGCTGCTGCTGCACAAAGAGAGCTTCTAGGCTTTGCTGAAGGAAGATGGCTTTCTGGACGCAGCTGGGATTGCTGCTATGGAAGAACTTCACCTACAGAAGAAGACAGACCGTAAGTATTAGCCAAAGGGTGTTTTGAGATCTTAAGCTGTAGCCTTGTAGCTTATGTTTCAGGCAAAGCGGGAACATCTTAATGTTTTTCCTCTAGCAGTCCCTGGCTGAGCAACTGGTCTGGCTTTGGAAAGACCCAGTTCAAACTGAAGAGAGTGGTGGGTGGACGGAAACCAGAGGGCTTGAAGGTGCTCAAGACTTCTGTCCTGATTTCAGTGTGAGAGGCTGTTGGAGTACTGATCCACTGGTGTCAGATCAGGCAGAGAGGGTGCATAACTGCCATGTGCAGCAAGGAGGATGTCAAATGAAAACCCATGCTGTGACCTGCTCCATTGTGTGGGTGAGGCATTGCCAGGCAGCAGGGATGTGCCCATGAGTCTAAAAGCCTTTGAATGCTGCAAGCTGCAACAACAGCAACAAAATTCTGCGTTTCTCTAATGGTAGAAGTGATGGAGGCAGTAGCAGGCACCTCCAGCCACTTTAATTA
>NW_008658730.1:15524-17864 GCF_000695815.1 Acanthisitta chloris
GGTATAGATTAAGTGACTGACATGAAGCATGTTCTTATATCAGCATGGGGATAAACCCAGTCAACTGTTGGTTTTCTATTCAAGTGTGTTCAGATTAGTTTAAGTGCGAGCCTCACCACCTGTTAACAATGTGGAAATGTACCTGTTCAGAGGGACAATATGTAAGAAAAGTTTCTCCTTGAGATGACAAAGGTGCAGGAGCATGAATCCAGTATGGTATTCTTAAAATTCTTTTGCCTTTGCATTAATGAGACCTCATAGGATGCTGTAACTTCTACAGACAGCTAGAAGACAGAAAATACCCTATTGGACCTGCAGAGATTTAGGAATACCTGTGTTGAATAAGGGGCATGCCCTGTGAAACAGGCTTGTTCACAGTATCTGTCCTGTTAGATCTGACCTTGAGAAGGTATGAGTAGGGAATGTGAAGGGAACATGAGTTACTGAGGTGGTGAGTGGAGAGTGGTCTCTGATAAGCTTTCTGAACCCTGCAAATGTCAGGGTGCTTGCCAGCTGGTTGGGGCTGGGTTGTTTTAGAAACTCGGTGTCACAAGGGAGGAGGGGAGGCTATCATATTCACTACTGGAGATGTCTACAGTCCCTGAAGTCTTTGCTGAGGTGTCTGAGGCTTATTTGTATAGGACCTGTGTACTGTAGAGCTGGAATGAGTCCATTCTTAAATAAAACAGACAAAGGGGGCTCGTGGCATATTTGACTTTTCCTGTATGCCTCTGTGGTTACAGAGCTGCCAGTGATGGCACAATTTTTGTGTTTTGCATGTTCTTGTCCTTACTTCATGAGTCTTGATCTCCCAGGACAGGACTGCTCACCTGAGAGGCTGTGGACTGTGTCAGCTGCAAGGAGTGAGTCTGACTAGTCTCTGGATGTGTGGGCCATCATCCTGAGCTTGTGAACAATTTCATAGTTTAGAAGAATGCTGCAACTGAGCTGGGGAAAGTAGTCTCAAAACTGGCTACACCTTCTTGAAAGATTGGCTGTGTCAGCTATTGCACATGTAACCTAGGCTCTTAGAGCTACAAACACTCTTCCTCCCTTGCTACAAGAGGTCTTACTCTTCACCACTCTTGAACTGCCTTTAGCAAGTAGGGGAACTCTAGGATGTGGGATCCTCTGGAGTAATACTTAAACTGGTTAAACCAGGAGGATATTTGAGAGGAGTTGAGTTTTACACTGAGTATTATGGCTTTTTTTTTGTCAGGGTCTTCTGAAAATAATAGAATCATAGAATCATTAAGGTTGGAAAAGCCTTTGACCGAACACCACTGTGTCAGCTAAGCCATAGCACTATGTACTGTGTCCAATTGTTTCTTGAACTCTTCCAGCAGTGGTGACTTCACTACCTCCCTGGACAGCCTGTTCCAATACTTAGCCACCCTTTCAGTAAAAAAATGTTCCTGATGTCCCGCCAGTCCTGATGTCCAGCCCTGACACAGCCTGAGGCTGTGTCCTCTGGCCCTGTTGGTGGTTTTCTGTGAGAGCAGACCAATCCCCATCTTGCTAAAACCTCCTTGAAGTCATAGAGAATGATAAGGTGTCCCCCGAGCCTCCTTTTCTCCAGGCTAAATAGCCTCAGTATTGCATCAGGTTTGAAGGTTACCTGAAGAGGTCTGAGTTTGGCATGCATGCCATGTCAAGGTACCTGTAGTCTAGCTTAGTGAGCAGCAGAGGTGTATTCAGATTCTTTGGTAATGCCACAAAAATGCAGTAGGCTAACCATTTTGGATCTGCTCAGCTATTTCTTGGTACCTTCTGGCAGCTTCTGTACCAGCTTAGCGTCAGGTACCTCAGAGGACATGAAACTGCTCATCATCTGTATTCCACACTGTTAATGTGTGGAAATGATAATTGTAATGAAGACTTGAGACATGGCTTGTTTTTGTGGGGCTCCTGTATCTGCAGGGGTTTTCTCGTTAATGCTTTCCTTTTGGGCTCTACTTGAAGATGTCAGGTGGGGAAGGCCACTTAACAGGAAACTGCAGAAAAGTGGCAGAACACTTCTTCTCAGCATGCTGTTATCATGACTGCCCAGTTGTTCATTTATTTGCTTTCCTGTTAGAAGTCAGTTGTCCTTGATCTGGTGTGCTGATGAAGGCTCTTTCCCATTTGTACTTACTGAAGATGTAGCTCAGAAATAGTTTGATCCTTATCCTTCTTCCCACAAGAAGCGTGGGCTAGCCTTGGCTTCCCACTGAACTGTCTTGTTGGTTGCTGTGAGTTTGGGCTGCATTGCGAAAGCTGGGTTCAAAGCTCGGCCTGACGTGTGCAATTCAAGTGTTACTTTGTACTGGATAACTTCCAACAGCACCGGAGTGGGGGGAA
>NW_008658730.1:17881-24760 GCF_000695815.1 Acanthisitta chloris
CATGTTCAGGGGTCACTGTGTAAAAACATCTCCCTGCTTTATTGCAAATGAGGAGACACCTCAAACTTGCATGGAGAGACTAGTCAGCTGGCGGTAGCTCCCTGCATTGAAGCTGGACCATAAAGATAGGGAGGGGGATTGACAGTGAGGTGGGATGATAGTTTGGTTAGTTCTTGCTCAACTGATTTCCTGTTGACACACTGTAGAGATCAATATTTAATGGTATCCTGCATCATCAGCCAACTGGTATAAATTGGGTATGCTTTAGGGATTAGCCTCAGTAAAATTAGGAGCAGTTTGTTCTCTGCTAAATGCTGCTACTAAATTCACCTGCTGTGTGTAAATGGGATATTCCTCTTTGAACTCCAGGTGGAGCAAGGGTGGCAGAGGGGTTGGGTGCTTGAAGATTCATTTCATTTTTTACCAGGCTGGTCTAGTAGTTGCAGCACAAAAGTGGGTGAGGAGACTTGATCTTTCGGTATCTACTTATTAGTATGAGCCCCAGTGAGACATGTTGCCTTTAATATCTTTGCATCCTTGTCTGCAAAGGCCACAGTGGATGAAAAGTGCTGTCACAGCAAGGTCGGGAAGCAGTACGGGAAGAAAGCTGCTGACCTTTAGGACCAAAGGAAGAGAATTCAATCATTGTTGAACAGCACAAGAGGCTGGCAAAGGAGTCTAAAATCTCTGCTGGGATTCTACTGACACTCAGAGCTTCGCTCTGTGCAAGCCTCTGGTGCAGTGGTTGTCAGCTGTCTCTCACTAAGGAATATTTTGGCTGTTGCCATGATGCAGCAGCTGTAAAGGTGCAACTCGGTCAGTCCAAGCTGCATCCCTCCTTTCTCTGTCTTCCCTAAGCCTGTCAATGTGTGAAGTTAGACATGTTGTGTGTACAGTGATACAACCCTGCGCATGCAGTCCACATGTGGTTACCTTTGTGACTATGTAGTTACCCATAATTAGGCATGCAAAAGAAAAGCTGCGTGTGCAGGTGGCCTGTTCTGCCTTTAGCAACAGGGCCATTTGGGCCAGGGCTTGCACTCAAGGACAGCATTTTCTCCCTGAATGTGTAGCAGTTGCAAGGCTGTGAGAGGCTATCTGGCTACCTTGGTCACCCCAAGAAACCTTCACAAGCCCAGCTGATGCTGCTCTTTCCCAGACAGTGTAGTGGCAGTTGCTTGGAGTGCATGCTGCTTGCCTATAGCCAGGGTGGCAGAGGGCAGTGGTGTGTACCAGGGCATGACCATTGGTGCTGGCTTGTCCTGGTTTCACAACCACATGTGGGTCAAGAGAAGAAAAAGTCCTATTGTGCCATCCTGGCAGCAGCTCTAAGGGGATCCTGAAAAGAGAAGGAGTAGACAAGTTGTCAGTGTCCTAGCCCTGAGCATCTTTGACCTCTGGGAGCCAGAGCACTGTTTAATGCAGAAGGAAGCAGGCTGTCAATGTTAATGGCTGTGTTTGTGCTGCCACTACATTATTTATTGCAATAACAGAGACCAAAGATACTGAGGCATCTTCCTGGCACCTTTGTTAGTGTGATCTCAGTGAAGCTTCTTATCCAGTTGTCATACTGTGTGTGCATGAAAATAGCATCTGGGAAATAATATCTGAGAAATTATCCTGCAGAGATGAGCAGTGCTACAGGGAGTGCCTGGGAGACTGATGGTCAACTTTTGTCTTTCAAATAGAGTTGCTATTTGGTTTGATGTCAGCCAATTAAGGCTATCTGTGAAGAGCCACCCTACATGGTTTCTGCTGCTGGATCCAGTGGCCTTTGTTTTAATGCCCTGTTATTACAGTGTGAGCTTATTTTGAGATACAATAGTCACCTAGAAGTCTCACCTCAAAGTTTGCATGAAGTGCCTTGTGCTGAGTGTCAAGAGTCCAGTTTTAGTTGTTAATGATGGAACATGGGAAAGCATGTTTGTGTGGGAGTTCTGCCTCCCACTGGGATACAGGTCTTACCTTATCTGGCTTTTAAGGGAAATGATGTAGACATCTTATTAGAAAAGATGGCGTTTTCCAGAAATGAAAAGGAAAATATTTTTCTTTACTTGACCAAGAAAACACTCTGGTTTTCCACTCCCAGTGGATGAAAAACACAAGTAGTATCAGCATTAAAATATCTCAGTTTTGCCTTGTCTCATGGCTTACTGAAAATACATGTTTGGGCAGTCTTTCTGGAGTGGGAAAGGAGGAGTGTGGCTGGTGAAGCTCAAGCCTGAGAAACCTCAGCTTGCGTCTCAGGAGGTCTAAGTGGAAGAGTTGCTTTGTGCACATGCTTCAGTGGGATGTGACATATCTCAGTGAATTTTTCTGTACTTAAATTCTCTGTCTAAAAATGCCATACACTTAATAGCAGGCTTTTCTTTTTCTTGTCTAGTCCTTCTAAATAAGTTCTTTCTGTATTTACCTGACATTCACTGTGTGTCTGTAGATAACCTGGACCAGTTCATCTGTGGGAACAAATGTACATTAGAAAAAAACAATAACTAGATATGAGCTTAATTTTTAATAGCTTTTTCTGATACCAATATACTTCTGCAACACCAAAATCTAAAGATTTGGTATAGCTGTGCGCCAGCACAATTTGTATGCCTGATGTGTTAGGGATCACTGAGAATGGGATGTAAGTATTTCCCACTACCTCAAAAATAGCTGGGAATATTCATTGCAAGGTTTCTTTCGGTCAGGGGACAAAAAGAACTATAAAAAGAAGCCAAAAACGGCCCTTAAGCACATCCAGTTTAGTCCAATAACTGGCACATATCAATGAGAAAAGCCTGTAATTCTTTGCAGATTACCCTCTGAAGCTGGAGGAACAAACTTCTTGATCCTGGAATGCATAGGCGAAGCAAAGTGAGACAGTGCTTACAAAGCTGTTCTGGCTTACAAGTGGATTGTCCTGGAACCTCTCTTCTGACCTGTATTTTGAATATGATGTCTTAATAATGCTTTGTCTTCATTGTTTCCAGTTCCAGCTGCTGATTGAAGTTGCCTGGCCTCTGTTTATCTTCTTCATCCTGATCTCTGTAAGACTTTCATATCCGCCCTATGAGCAGCATGAATGTAAGTACCAAACACAGCAGCTGCACCCAGAATGGTTGTTGTTTCATGGTTAGAAGGTAATAATGCAGCTGGCAAGATGCAAAGAGCTGTGGCTCCATACTTCGGTCAGAAATCTGTAGGGAAGTCTTAATGACTGCTTTTCTTCCACCTTGGGGACTGCAGCATCTTCTGACATGTTGATGTTGCTCCAGGACTGTACATTGCTGCTCTTTCTTGCTGTTTCTTTTTCCCTTTTTTTTAATTTATAATGTAATAACTGAGAATGTGCTGTACAACTGTGACAAATCTGTAAAACCCACACAGAACCCAAACCTTTATTTTTCATTGTTGATCTGTATGTGACTTACCATAAAAAGAATGCAGTGTTCTGATCTGTAAGAAAGCAGTCTCATTTCCAGGCAGTAATGTGCATTAATGTATTGCATTAAAGAGCACAAGAGCAATTTCATTCCTGTTAACCATTACAGTATCAGCTCTGCATTTAGTAGATTCAGCAATCATACATTGCTGAAGAAAAACTATTCTACTTTTCTCTTTATGCTCTAAATGGACACATTTTTGCTTTTCTTTCAAAGGAAGCTTGTTCTTTATAAATGACAATCTGTAGGCCTCTTTGGTTGCCATTTCTTTTAAGAGGCATGACTTGTTTATGAGCAACATGCTTCCTTATACTATGTTTGGTGACAGCTTCATAACGTAATTAGCTGACTGTGGAAGAGCTCTTTGTTTGTCTTTCCTTTGCCTGATTACTGCAAGGTAAGGTTTAAGGGTCAGCAAAACATGTTTCTGAAGGGCACTCTCAAGTGTTTTGTTCTTAAAATGGGTAAAGAACTAGCCTTACAGCACTTACCCTGTGGTTCTTTGCAGTGGCTACAGCATTTCATGCAGTTTGCAAGGTGTTCAAGCTAGTAAGGATCCTTCTAAAGCTGAGGTGTTAGTGTTTGCACTTCCTCATTTCACTTCGGACTCTGCTGGTCCCATGTGCTGCCTAACTCACTTTCTTCAGTGCTTGGCAGGGTAATTGAAGCCTCCCTGAATTAAATCTCATACTTTATGTGGCATTTGAATTGCCTCTTCTGGCTGAATGTTACAGTGACTTTAGGAGAGATACCTGTAATATGGACATGAAACTGAAGAGAAGCAATAACCAGTCTACTCAGCTGGTATATATAGCAGCCTCAATGGTAATTAATTTCAGCTATGGCAGTGCTGTATATAAACTCAAACCTAGCAAGTGCTGCTGTTTTATAGTGCTATTTAGGTTGGTCTTGTTAGTCAATAGGCCTCCTTGTAAGTCCTTTGCTCTGGCACCCTGGTGTCACAAGCAGAATTTTGAGTCTTTCACCTGCACCCCTTTTCACTTTTCAGTTATGTTGACTGATACTGCTTTGTTTGCCTTCTTATGTTGCCATCAGGAATAGTAGAATGTAGGGCGTCTGGCAGCTTTTAAATCCACTTTTATGGTTAACTCGTCTTCATCTTTCGAAAAGCTTCTGTGAACAGGTTTCCAAATGACATTGTCTGAGTCTGCATTGGTTTCACTGAACATTCAGTTATATGCTGACAGAAGCAGTTGTGTTGTTCAGTGAAACAGTTTTTGCTGAGCTGTGAGGAGAGATAGAAAGAAAGAAAGAAGCTTTGGGTTCATGGTGAGCTCTGTGGCAACCCAATGGATGCCTTAAGGGAAGTGGAATTGTTATCTGTAGTCCCAGTGCTTTATGCTCTTATGAAATCACTTGCACAGGTAATGCCTGGTGATAGCAGTAACAGGGTGGCATGCAAGTACTTTGTAGCCTCCAGACAGCCTCAGTATTTTAATGGTAGTTGTTTTCAACAAACAAGTAAAATTTTCAGTTCTCTTTTCCTGTTTGAAGGGAAGAACCAAGGATTGGACTGTTTCTGTTGTCAGTATTTCTTATTTCTATCAGCCTGCCTTAGTGTGAGGAACTTTTCTCTGAAAACACAGGGGAAATTTTTGCTAACTTTGAAGTGATAGTCACATGACTTTCACCAGACCAGCCATGGAAGACATTTTAGAGTGCTATTAAGCCAGATTGCTGACTTAGTCTTGTATAGATTTTCTTTGTTCCTATGAACCTTAAAGGTATTCAAAATGGACTTTATTTTGGGGGTAGGGGAGGCAGGGGGAAGCTGACAAAAGTTACTTTAATCTCAACAGAAAAGCTAGATGTTTGCAGTAGTGTAATTGAAAATGATGTACTGTTAAACTGTGTTTTCTATGTAACTCATCTGATTTAAATCCTGCAGATTCTTGCTTGTTACATGCATCACTCTATAAAGTTACTATGAACTCTTGTGTGTCGTTCCTCTTTTCACATTGCTTCTAATAGTTTCTTGGAATTCCTAACCTTGTAAAATAAGAGGCATGGAGGAGAGAGAAGGTAATGCTCTGGGAAATTTTACAAAAGTAATCTGAAAGTCTTAGCAATTTTCTTCTCTCTTCTACCCTCCCATGTTCCTCACACTAGAAGAGCAAAAAACCAAAATGAAGTGAAAGTCAGAGAGCTCAGGTAAATAGCTCTTTATTTTAAACAGAGAACTAGGAACAAAGAGTTCTCTGGGTACTGGAAACAATGAACCTTCGGTTCCTTCACCTTTCTCCTGGACAGAATCCTTGGCTTTCTCCAGGGAGAGCTGATAAGATTCCCATCTTCCTTCAGCCACCTACATTAACAAGCCTTGCTGTAATTCAATAGCTTTGACACTTCTGCCTGAAGCTTTGGTACCTCCATTAAGGCTGTGGAGGTAGGGAGCCAGCCCCCTGAGTGATCATAGACATGTTGTGAGGACAAGGTGAGCACCAGAGGGGAGAATGTACATCTCATGGTCAAAGCCTTGAGCTTTCAGATACAGAGCAAGGGGCATAACCTTCCTCCAGGCTCCCCTCCCTAGGGTGGGGGCAAGGAAGTGAGCTCATGGCAGGAAGCAGCCTGATGGCTCATCTAAGGTGCCGAATTATACAAAGAGAGCCTTTCTTCCCCTGTCATTGAAGGGTAAGGCATTCACAAGTACCCGAGTGGCATACTGGTGCAGATCTGCCATGAGTAGTTTGTTACTACTTTAATTGTTGACCAGAATGCAGAACATAAGCAGGATGTAAACTCTGGGCTATGACTTCAGTAGTTCTTTAGTAGCAAGGTTTAGACTTCAGCAGAAGGATTTGAAATATGGCAGGCAGGTACCTAAATGTTTTAGGAACTTCAAAGTTTTAAGCCAGTATGCGACTACTTATCTCAATGAAGCAATTTAGGCACCAATCCGCAATTGCTGACACTTTGGTCTTTAAAGTGTGTGTAATTGAGGTGAAGAGATTTTGAAAACCAAGAAGACTGAATAGAAATATTATGGATCTTCAGAACCTGATTCTGGGTGGGGCTGTCCCTGTTGCCTCAAGCCAAATTCTTGTGCTAGTTAAAGCTGTAAACCCAGAGAAGCATGGCTGACTAGAGAGCATATGTGTGTGCTCACCACTGCTGGGCTTTGGAGTTGCCTGTTATTAGGTGTTGCTCAGTAGGAAGTACTATATCCTCATCAGCATGTGCTAAAACAATGCTGCACAGTTGAGAGCAGCAAAGAGGTTCTTCTACAGGTTTAACATTTTTTCAGTGGAGGAGACTAGTGCAATATGGAGAACTTAACATGAGCTCAGCCCTTAATAGTGTTTGCTGTTCTGCTCTGTCGTAAGCATTTTGGGGCAATAACTGGCACAGGATTAGTATTGCCCTTGAAATACAATGCTGTGTAGTAGAGGTCTGTATCATGTGGTTCTGTCTCCTAACTCCTGTGTGT
>NW_008658730.1:24841-25211 GCF_000695815.1 Acanthisitta chloris
TTTCGCTACCCAACTCCTGGGGAATCCCCTGGTATTGTTGGGAACTTCAATGCCTCCATGTGAGTCTGTCTGATTTTGCCTCATCTCTGTTCTTGGGGGAACGTAGGGAAAAGTGATATTTGTGAAATCCTATGCTATCTAGGCTTTTGTGGTTTCTACCACTACTGAAGTACCAAATCCTTTAGCTACCAGGGTCAGAGAGGCTAGCAGACACCTGGTAGGTATGCAGTATCCCCCCAGACCAAGCAGTTGAAGCGGTTGGTGAATGAAAAGTTCTGCCTGAGTGAGGACTGAGTCCATTCTTTTTCTCTGGTCTCAGAATTTGGTCTATAAAAACGTGAAGCTTTTTAAGATGCTCTTTTTTCAGGGC
>NW_008658730.1:25232-30445 GCF_000695815.1 Acanthisitta chloris
TGTAGAATGGGAGGCAGTTGAAGAACAGGTCTGGGACAGACATTTGTCATATATTACTTGCTAATGAGATGCTGAAAGCACAGTTTATGGCCAGCTTCCTTATACCTTGCCTTACTTGCTGCATTCATACTGTCAGGAGAGTTAGGCTTAAGGCAGTGTAAAATGTGTTTGTAACCTGGAGAAGTTTTTGGAAGGAGCAAGGACATACTTAAATTATTGTGCTTCTAGGAAGAAGCAGTTTACAGTGAGCAGAAGGCCCTTTCCCTCCCAGTCTCAAAAAAATGGTGTCAAATGCATGGAGGTTCCCAATGTAACTTAGTGTGACCTTAGCAGACATTTTTATTACACACTTTGAGTTGTCCCAGGGTGGTCACTGAAGAAAGGGATTTTTGTGGTAGGTAGTGTGAAATATCTGAAAGGGACTGAAGTTAGGAATTGATATGTAAAACTGTCTCTGTGGATTCTGGCTCACACAGAGCTGATGACTGCTGGTTGTTTTTCTGTTCTCCCATCCCCAGTGTTTTCCGGCTGTTCTCTGATGCCAAGAGGTTACTGTTGTACAGCCAACAGGATACAAGCATAAAGGATATCCAGAAGGTCCTGGGAAAACTACGCAAGATGGGAAACTCCTCTGGCTCAGGTAACAGCATGGTAGAAAGAGCCACCTACATCTGGAATTTCTGGTCTTGTTAATTCTTTGTGTGTGAAAATTTCAGAAAGTTACCATAATTGTGTATTATTATAATTTACAGCTCATCAAACCCTTTCCAATCCTGCACGAGTACCTTAAGTCTCTCCTGTGTCAGAGCTTTGTGTGCTCTTTAGCTTACTTGGTGGAAGAGAAAAGGAATGGTGTGTAATGCCAAGAACAGCAGCTGTTTTGGATGTGAATGAAAATCCTCAGCCCACTGAAGTTAGTCAAAATGCTGGCTTTCTCAGAAGAGTCCAACTAGTGTGTCTTTTTGGAAAGCTCTAATTATTTTGATATTTTGTCAAGCAGTGAACACAATGTAGCTACAATTAAGTGTCTGCCCCCTGAGTTCCAGAGGGAAGTATGCTGAAAGAACACAGATGAAGAAAAACTGATGTTGGCCTCCAGTTTACATACTCAAAGCAGATTATTATCTGACAATGCAGTATCCATTTCCCTTCTTGTGTTATGCTTTGGAGAGCTTATTTTGTTTCCATATGACTGTTTGGTGTAGTATATTTCATTCTCTGCTGTTGTCTGGCAGGATTTTCAATGGCAGGGTACAAAAGAAAATTGTGTCTTGGGGGCTTGCACAGCCCTATTTGCCATGAAAAATTAGAATCCTCCCATTTTTAGCTTGTGTGAGAAGGTCTCATGTGCCTTCCTGTCCCACGCAGATGAATGATTGACTAGTGTGAGATCATGTCGGAAATTTGCAGCAGAGATGAGACATGCAAGAACTCTGCTGAGTCTGGGGAAGTGTGGCAGGTCTCTTGTTATTGCCAGGTGTCTCTGACATGGCGACTTGTTAAGGTTTTTTTGGGATATTCTTTTCTGAAAGATAATTTTTCTTGGCTGCTATGTTAGTGCTGCATGTGTCTATGGGAAGTGATGGAAAGTAATGGTTTAGAAAGAAATACAGTAGGAGATGGAGCAGAGAGCATAGCCATTGAGTGTCTTCACCTTCAACCTTTATCCAAGCATGTGGAGATCTTTGAATGTAGGTGGTATTTTAGTGTTTTGTGAAAATTGTCCTTGGTTTTACAGCTCTAGCTCTTCCTAGCTCTCTTCATTTGAGTGTGGCTTAGGCAGGCTGCAGGAAGAAATATGTCTGACCTGGTGTGATGTGAATAGTTTCACACAGTCTGATGTGTGCTGAGCACACTTAAAACAGAGATGGTATTTCTGCATCCTTTCCTTTGTGTTTCTCAGGACACTGAAGGTCACTTTTGAAATAATCTTTACTGTTAGTGACAGGTTGGCAAATATGTGCTGGATGTATCTACAGACATGAACTGTGCAAGGTATTTGTCTTGGATATTTTACCCTCCTTTCTCCCCTTCAGGGCTGTACAGAATCCTGATGGGATCAGATCTGCAGGTGATACCGTGGTCTACTGACTCTGAGCATAAGTTGATACTTGTGTATAAGTGACACCCTTCCTTGCTGAGCTCAATATCCATACCACCAGGCCTCCTCTCTATTTACTCAGAAAACTAGCAAGTGGCGTCCTCATGCTTTTACTAAATATGCAGCAGCTTTAAGGGGGAGAGGATGCACAGTCAGCCCTTTGTGCAGAGATGGACACATAATGAACACAGCCAGAAATGAGCTAAGATGACTATTTCCTAAGGAGAAGTTTATTACTGTTTTCACAAATGTCTTCAAACTCTTGGTTTGATTTGGTGGTCTTGTGGGAACAAGCTCTCTCTGCCAGAATGATGGATATTGTTATGGGATTTTACACTTTGTGCTTGTAGTAGTATCTGCAAGTTAACTCTTCCAAAGAGAGTAGATACCAGTGTTTGGTATTGAAACATGCAGTGAACATCTGACATGGATATTTACAAGAAGACTATTAAAGCCATAAGCTGAAGCACTCATTGCTGGGAAGCTTTGAGGGGGAGGAGGGATTCCAAGAAGCATTTTGCATATGAAGTATTGTACAGGTTGAAAGTCAGAAGGCTCACATTTCTCTATACTGTAAAGACTAACAGACTGCAAGAACAAGCCTCAGACCCAGTCATATAGATCATGTTTCTATAATAAAATGTTTCAAATATGTAATCAAAAATCAAGCCTCTGTGTCATTAAAATGACAGAATGCCCATTGTTGCTAAGACCTTTAGAGAACAAAGCCTGTTTGTCCTTCTTCTGCTCATCCACAAAGCCTCCAACTTGGGGGTCCCTGCTGGCCCACTCCTTGGCTCTGTGACTCACTCTCTGACAGCATGCATGAAACAACATCCTCTAATCTTATGGGTGCTTGTGCATTTATACTCAGCAGTGCTTAGATTCCCATGCAAGGGAATCTAAGCCTTTTGGTTGCTGTTGACAATGAGGTGTGAGAGATACTTAAATCATCTCCTCTCTGGGGCATTTCCTCCAGTGACCCAGGGAACCTAAAAAGACAGTAGGAGTGGATGTCAGATGTAAACACACCCCCAAACCTGAAAGCAATGCCTCTGTACTTGTGTTTCCACAATTAGCAGGAGGGCTAACTACCTGATGAGCTAATAATTGAAAATGTTGTAATACCCTCTGTCTTCTAGCTCTGGCCTGAACCTCAAGCTGTATGAATCAGTGGTGCAGACTGATGCAGCTTTGCTCTCTACTGTGTGATATGGGCTCTGTTGAAGTGTCTGCAGCTCCCTTGTCCCCTCACACACTCTTCCAGCTGCTGCCTGATGGTTTTGAAACAGGTTTCCAGGATGTGATCTTCCATTGCTAGCACACAAACTGGAGCTGTGATACAGATTTTATTCTTTTTTCTAATGCTAGTCATGCAGAATATGCATATCTGTATTTGGCTTCAGATGTCTGAATCTGTTCAGAGAGCATTTGCCAAAGTCCTTTCACTTGAAGCTTCTTTAAAACAACCCTCACAAACTAATGTTGCAGGTGTGACTCTTAGTGTTGTCAGACCTGAAATTAGACATGTGCTGAGCCCTGGGGAAGGGAGACTTGCTTAAGGTGACAGATTGCTTACACAGATACACACAAGTCAGTGTCTTTGTTAAAGACTAGATAGGACACTGAGGTTTTGTTCAGGCCATGCTATGTACTCATGCCAACAGGCTTTGCATCTCAGGCATGCCTTGATGAGATGGGGGTTAATCCCTTAAAACAGGACTGGTTGTGCAGGAGTTGGAGGAGAAGCAGCAGAGAAGAGCTCTCAGATGGAAAGAGGGAAAGGTGTTATCAGTAGGGAACAGTCCACTATTGCTTCATGTAGCACCTTTTTTGGCCAGGATAAAATACTAACTGGTGGTGTGAGGGAGTTCAGGACAGGCAGATGTCATGGTCTATGGGCCCTGCTGTTCTGTGGCCACTTTTGGCAGGCCCTGAGCAGTGAAATCTACGTGCAGGCACACACATACCTTAACATAATCAATTTTGAAGGTGGGTGCCAGGTGCCCTCTCCTTCCCAGCACTTGTTACATCTCTGTCCAGCAATGGCACCAAGGTCTTCTACACTCATGATAAGGCAGAGTGCAAATCAGAACAGAGAGTCAAAGACCTTGGTGACAACACTTCCAAGAGCATGACATAGCTGCTGGGATTGCCAACTGCAGTTTGTATCACTGCTTGCAGGCACTGAATTTTCAACTGGCCTCAATGCCATTTTATCAGAGGAAAAAATGTTTGCAAGAAATAAGCTTTCCTCCTGTTTTGAGAGGTGGAAATATAGCTTGGTGTTGACTCAAAGGCACACTTTATTTCTTCCTTCTCTGTACAGGGCTCCCAAATACTTTGTTTTGCAGTGCCACAGGGTAATAAATCAACAGGTATAATTAAAGCCACCTTCTTTGGTTGTTGCTAACAGTTGCACATATAAGCTAGGCTGGCTGATATTTACTTCACTGCTCTTAGTTTTCAGTGATCCCAAAGGGCATGTTTCTATTTTTTTTTGAAACCAACACAACTAAATAAAAATGGAACAATGAAATAGGCAGAAGGAAACAAACATTGCCTAAAGAATTGCATCAGATCTCAGGCAATTATTCCACATGTGCCTTGCTTGCCCCAGTTGTTTGCTGGATTAGTATTGTTCATGGTAGAGGAGAAATGTCAACTGGTGGCATTTGCTGCTGATGTCGCACTCTGCTGCACAGACAGATGTTGAGACTGAAGGAAATTGTAGCCTGTCTGGTCAGTGTTATTAGTGCTGCTGTTATTTAATAGGTAAAGGAAGATGGAGAGCTTAGGCTGAAGAGCAGCTTCGGGAGAGGCTTTCTGGTGGCTTGTGTCCTACTGTATGATTATCAAGGTGCTCAGGGAAACAGGATGTTGCACATTATCTGCTAGGTGACATTAAAGTGATGGCTTACTCCCTCCCCAGTGTCTTCTCCCTAACAAAATTGATGCCACGCCCTCAAGCTAAACATTCAGATTGATTCTTACACCTGCCTACTCCTCCTTAATTAAACTGGTTTCCTCCCTGACTTCCCTTGGGAAGAATCCTAGCAAAAACCAGCCAGACAAGAATGAGGACTAACAAACTGTATGTCCAGGTGGCCTT
>NW_008658730.1:30557-30810 GCF_000695815.1 Acanthisitta chloris
TTTTCTTTTGGGGGGGGGGGGGGGGGGAAATATTGCCAAAAATGCTGCCCTGTGGTATCAGTAGAGAGACCTTGACTCCTAGGGGCAGGTAGGAAAGCTACTTTACCTTTGTGTTTTCAGTACCGGTTACTTCGCATTAGTCCTTGTCAGAACACCCCAGGGCATTTCTGGCTATTGCCACCTCCCAGCCCAAAGCGTCCAGCCAGGAGCAGGAGCCCAGGACTGTGTGGGAACCACTGTGATTTCTGCTTTG
>NW_008658730.1:30875-42823 GCF_000695815.1 Acanthisitta chloris
AATACTGGCTACTTGGATTGCTCAAAGGGTTTTGTAGAGTGCCACGTTGATTGGACAGATAGGAGATTGAGGTACACGTGGCAGCTTTCCCACGTTTACCTAATTAATTTTTTCTTCAAATCTCTGTGTTGCTGAACAGGCACAGACATGAATGTCCTTAGATTTTATTTTTTTAAGTGAATGTAAGTTGTGTAGGCCACTGCAAATATTCTGGAAAAACCTTTCTGAAATATTCTTGGAAGGGCACTATAAGTCCCTTACTACAGGTAGTGGATGAAGTCTCTGTATGAATTCAATGGGTCTGTTATTTTTACTGTTGTAAACTGAAACTGGGAGGCTGACAGTCAACAGATCTGCAAAGGCAGAGAAGAATTTGTATGGCAGTCTTGCTCTCAGGTTTTTATTGGGCAGTAAGATATTGGGCAGCTTTTATTAGTGAAGTGGCATATTTGCCAAATTATGCATTTGCATAATTCAGCAAATAACATGCTATAACTGTAATCATCATCAATTATGACGCTGTAACTATAAAATAACTGCATATGCAATTACCACTTTCGATAAAGTATGCTTTCCTTTATATTTTGAAGCCAAAGATAAGATTAAACTAATACAATTATCTTGATAGAGGTTAAGGTGCAAAGGTCTGCTGCAGCATTAAATCTGTTCACAGGAGAGTCATGCTTGTTTTCCGTGGGACTGTTCATGAACTTTCAGAGGTTTCTTTGCAACAACATTGTTACTACATGACTTTGTTTAGAGCTTGAGATGGCTAAACACATGTAGCATAATGTGTATGCTGTCTTCTGATTCTGTAGAACTGGGCTTTAGTGCCTGCTTTTGGTCTGAACTTCCCGTCTGCTGAGATGCTTTTGAAGTGAGCAGTTTAGAATTATGTCAGTTTGGATTCTAGGGGTGTGTGTGTGGGTGTGAGAGGGCAAGGCTGAAATCTCTTTGAAGGGGAAATTGAAAAAACTCTTGCAGTGTTACATTAAATCTGGCCTTGTTGTAGTGTCTGCACTATACGAGGTGATAGGAGCTTGAGGAAAACCATTTGAGAGTCCTATCACAGAACATTGAACTGCATTAAAACACACACAAGGAGAATTGGGAGCTTGTCAGCATAAGGCCGCACTGGCAATATGGTTACTTTAGGACCAGGTAACCTGATGGTGCCAGTAATGGCTTGACTGCATGTAGGGTGTCAATGGTATGCATTATCTACAATTAGCAACAGAGTTATTCCAACAGATACCAAACTGCCATACCTTAAAGGCACCATGTTATCTTGCAGTTAACTTGTCTAGATAAAGACACAATGATATAGGAAACAAGAACTGCTTATTGTGCTTGTCAGTAACTAATATTAGTATGTGCTGCACAAGCAGGACAGTATTAAGAAGTTTGGGGTACTTTTAGTCTTTAGCCTCTTCTGTCAGCACTGACTTTTATTTTAAACCTGTGAATAAAATGGACAGTGTTAAGTGAACAATTACACCTTTCACACTTTTCTATTATCTCTCCCTTTTTGTATGCACACTTGTTACTACAGTTTGCTAGTATCAGGATTATGTTGCTGAAACTTAGGCTAAGTGTTAACTTCATTTTGTATTTATTTTCTGTGTTTTTCACTCTGGCAAAATTTCTGGATTTGTTCTCTTTGCCTTATAATTTCAGAATCCAAATAAATTGCCTGATTTGTGGAGGTTGCATTTGGTTTATTTAAGTTACAGTCTGGGGGTGGTTGAGACATCAGAATGGAGTCATTTCACATTGAGCTTGTTGTTAGTAGTCCCCTAGGAAATTTGTAACACTGTTATATGGCGAAAAGTTCAGTTTTATAGGGGGATTTCCACAGGCCTGAGCTCTCATGAGAGTGGTGATTATGAAATTGCCCCATCTGGAAAAAGCCCTGTCCACTTCTGTGTCTGATTGGTACTGAGGCCGGAGTGCCTAATTTGGATCTGACCTCCCATATCTCTCAAGTTAATATTCAGCTTTGGAGCCATCTCTAGTAATAATACATTTTATCTTCAGCATGCATTACAAACAGTTATTACCTTGGCAGCTCTCCTGCATCCTCAGTCAATAAACAGCTTCCAAGGAACTGGAGCCCTCATCCTGAAATGCAGTGGGATGTGGCAGTTTTCAATATAGTCAAGATGCAATAAAAAGTTATGGCTTTGAAATATTGTTGATGTTGAATCAAGATCACTTTTACACAGGGAAGAGGATAGAGCACTGCTTGACTAAATTTTTTGGAAATCTGTGTTAGTTCAATTTTTGTGAGCAGCCTTTTTCATGGGAAACAGACACTGCTCTATTTAAATATTTTTGGTCAGAATATAAGTGAGTGTAAATACCAGGATCCTGGCTAAAATCAAACAAGATGTTCTACCACCTGTTGCTGAATTTCTTTATGGCTTCAATAAACTGCAATGCTCTTCACTTCCAACCCTAGGAATTTTTTGGTGTTGCTGTGTTTTATTGAGTAGAGGTTGTGTCTTGTTTCAGATGCATTTTTAGTTCATGTTACAGGTTTTATACTTACACTTTGCAAATATTTTGTTAACAAAATTCCGGAAAAATTAATTCAAAATTAAATGCAATGTCTTCAGAATAAAAAATGCATATCCTTATGTATTTACTACATGTTAATAATTGTGTTTGTTAAAACTACATATTGCTTAGGCCTGTGTGGCATGACATCCTCAGCTGCCGAAAAATTGGTGTAGCTCTGAAATTTAGCGGAATGTAACTCATTTGTTAGCTGAAGGTCTTGCCCTAGCTTTTTTTTATGCTGACCTAGCAGCACTAAGCTATATGTGAAGGAGATTCAGGCTGTTCTGTGACACACATCCTCTGTAAACAGCCAGAGTTTCCTTCCCATTTTAGTTTTAAGGGTGGTGCAATAAAAGACCCTTTGATGAGATTTTAAATAAGACCCTTTCCTGTGAGTTTTGGTGTTTTGTGGTGGGATATTTCCCCTTCCTGAACCTTTCTGTTCCTCTAAACATATCTTTTTAGAGGCACATAGTACCTGAGTTAGTATTTAAGTGCATTTTTGATTGACACCATCAGAAGGTTTGTGCAACCACAGACCGTCGGAATTTAATAAGCATAAACACTTACATCTCAGGAGGTCCTTTCCTTGTACTTCTGGATCTATTTTAACAAGTGCAGCTGAAACGTAACTGGACCATGTCTGAGGCTGACTGAGCATACATATGTGCCAGAAGATTTGCTGATGGGGCAAAGCTTAATGCAAAGATAGCAATATCTCGTCTGAGTGCTTGTTCTGGCTGGTGTAAGCCAGCTCCTTAGGAAAACAGCAGCTGTTGTCTACCCAACAACGTGCTATTTCAGAACAATAAGGGAAAGAAAAGGTGCTTTGCCACCTGAGACAAGATGTGGACATGAACATGGGTTGTCCCAACAAGCTTCCTGATATTAGAGGCACAACTATGTAGTGACATGGTCAGCAGCCATATTATTACTCTGCTCCATTCGCATACTTGCCCACTGCCTAGCAGGTGGAGAAAAGTGTGCTGTAAAGCCAGAGAACACAAGACAATGAAGAAGCCCTTTAGGGCCACAAGTATCTTTACCTACCTTATCTCTTTCCTTTCTTTTCATGTTATCTCTGCTGCTACCTTAAGAAAATGCAAAGACTTTACAATGTATCCATAGAAATAATGCAGAAGACCTCTCCAGCAGTACACACTCGATTTTCTTCAGGTAAATGCACTGCTTTGGGACTCTTGCTACACAGAACCAGGTTCCCAAAGTAACAGGAACCAGTGCTCTTCTCTGTGTCCACTAGTAATGTTCAGGTCCTCTGTGTAAGTGGTGCAAATACTCAAAGATGTATTTTCAGCCAGCAAGTTATGTCAGTATGGAAGGTTAGTATGTTGACATTCCAGAAGAAAACCAACTTGAAGGATGAGCTCCTGAGACTACTAAGGCAGAGTCTGTTGAGGGCATCCTGATGTGAACAGCAGTAGTGGCATTGCACTTAGGATATCAGAGACATGATCTTCAGCCAAGACTTTATGTGAATTTGGGCAATCCATATCTATTAAGCATCTGTTTTCAGTCTTTCCCAAAGACTGAGAAAGCTAGCGAACTACTTTGAAGTGCTGTTGCTCAACAGTCTGATTTATAGTAGTGAAAGGGCTGAAGGGTTGCAAGGTGGCCCTAAACTAGGTAGAGAAAACATGATCTTGTCTGTAAGTGTTGAAGCTTGAGGGGTTTTTTCCTCTTCCATTGGACTTGAGACTCAAAAGCATACACAAACTACTAGCCATAAGGATCAACTAAATTGAAACTGGAAGCAATCATGGGAGGTTGAAATAATTTAGATGTACATGTGTTTTTGGTGGAAGTAGAGAGTGTTTTTGTTTAAACTAATTGCACTATAATGATTGGCTGATCCTTGTTAATCTTTAGCATTTTTTGGGTGAGTTTGACCCTTTGTTCTGGAGGTTATGCTGTTGTGTGCTAGATGATGAGCACTAGGACTTGGCAGTAAATCCAGAAGTGACAAGTCTTCCTGAATATAGGAAGAGCAAGAGCCACCATGGTCTGCTGACTACAGACTAGTATCTTGTCAAAGTTTAGAGTAAGTCAGATGTGAATCAGATTCCCTGAATTTGTGACAAGAGAGAGGAAGAGATCTGTCACGGGTTGAGTCTTCACACCCAAGGGGAGGAGTGGTTTCTTTTCTTCTCATCAGCCTTTCTGTGTAAGAAGAAACGAATACAAGTACAGGACAGTCAGGGCACCCTGATCCTGGGAAGCTCTGCCTGCCATTTTGCTTTATGTTCCTTATTTTCCATGCCAGTTTCATGGGGCAAGCTTTCAAACTGGGTAGCTGGTGCTGTGATAAGTTTTAGGTAGTAGAATACTGCTGGATTGGTTCTGCCTGGTTGTTTTGGAGATTCAGTATGGTTCTGATACAGGTGTCTTCTGTTTACGTTTGAACCAGCAGTTTCCCAGATATATGCTTGCATAGCCAGCTTATGAAAACACTTCTGCTATTAGTAATGGTCATTTCATGAAAATGTCCAGTCCTGCTTTTTACTTTGACTTGAACTTCCAAATTTAAATTACTGGCTCAAGTACAAGGAATTCTGCACAGGGTCCTCCTTGCTCACAGCTCATTCTTTCAACTTCTACTTAGCTCCATGCTTTTTTAATAGCATAATGCTGTTCTGTGCATGCTCACACCAGTGTTTGCCATTAGAATAGTGGTATGTGACTGGATGTAACCATGGCGTTTGTTTTTCAGTCTGTCTGTTGGTTTTTATTTTTATTTTTTAAACAAAACTTACTGAGTTGATGTTTTGAAACATCTAAAAGCTGTGTCTAATCTAGGCCATAATATTCCTAGTGCAATGAAAATCCAGTCCTAACAACAAAGCCTTACTTTCAGCCTCTTTAGAAGGACCCATCTTGCCCTGAGCTGGATTTGACCTTTAGAGGACCTTCTCTGTAGCTTGTACCATCCCTAAATGTGTTCTGTATACCACTCCTGAAAATAATATTTTTTGCAATAATGAAGTATTGTATCTGGTCACATCTGAGGTATATCATCTCTGTAAGCTAGTTCAGAGATTGACAAATTTGCAGTTTCTCCTTATTTTGTGAAAATTAGGAGAATTTTCAACCAGTTATAAGGCCATATAATTTGGAGCTCTACTCAGGATTTGCTTATTAAAGCAATATGGTGAGTAAACTTTGGGTTTTTCCTTTAAGCACGCTTTATTTTTTTGCACTGTTAGAAGCTTGCATAATTTTCTTCTGCTTTTTTCATTGGCAAGCTGTATTTCACAGTTGTCTGTGCTGATAACAGAATTTGGTTTGTAGCAGGGAAAGCTGTGAGAATATCTCTTCTGTGGCATTACACGGGGCTTAAGGAGGTGGTTGCATGTGCCTCTTCATAGGCAGGAGCTCTGCAGGCTGTGTTTGCTGTCAGGGCTGCTGGTGACCAGCCTGTGGCTCTTGTTTCTGTGCCTTGGCTTTCTGACACAGAGTCTTTCTGTTGTGTGTGTCATACAGGAGTAGGGCCTGATGATGTTTTTTGGGACTTAAAAGTACTGCACAAAGGGAGGTATGAGCCTTGTGTCTGCTGATGGCTTGCCATGCAAGTTGGAGGTGGGATCTTAGCTGATTTAAATGGGCTTTGCATCCTTGAAGCCAACGTGCCTCCAGTGAAGGCTCACTGACGACTGGGCTCTTGCATGTGCACCAGTACATGTGAGCTGTGCTTTCTGCCAGAGTAATTTTGCTGGCCACTATAGTTAAAGCTCTTCTAAGCAAAAATAGGATGGATGTGGTTCCAGTGTCTGTAGTCCCAAGATGAGATGAAAGACCTGGGCCTGTTGCACATTTATCTTTCTCTCAGGAGAGATTCTGGCTGCTAGAAATGGATGGCAGGCTGCCTCCTCTCTACTCATATCACCATTTGGCATAGAAAATACGTGAAGATGGTGGGCTTTGGCTAAGAGAGTGTTCACTTTGGTATTATCTAATGTCTGCAGAGGCAGCACTGTTAAATGTCTGATGGCCTCAGAGCAGAGAGCTGTAACCTACTGTAGAAAAAATCAAGCCATGGCTGCAGAAGGAACAGCACTTGGACTGTGAGCAAATTAGGCTTGTATTTTCACACTAGTCAATCCTGCACAACAGGCCTGCTGAGCTGCTTAGTTTCTTGTCAGCAAATCAGGGTATGGCTGTCCAATTTGTTCAGAGGAAGTTTTAGCTCTTGCCAGCATAAGTAGGTGCACAGGCAGCTCTGAGAGCTATTCCCACCACACAGAGGGAAGGCTGCTTTAGAAGAAAAGGATAGTTAAATCATAGTAACTGCTTATGAAGAAAAACAACTGAAAAAAAAATTGTTACTTTATCGTGTGTTCTGGATATGTTGGCCGAAGTTAGGAGTATAAGAAAGGCAAGTGAAAACTTGTTGCTTTGCGCAGCACTGGCCCATCTGAGAGGTTTACTTTTCCCGTTGTCAATTGGGGTCATTGGCTCAGTAGGGTACAGAGCAGTAATATGGTTCACCATTAGGAGATAACTATTTTCTCTGGATGGTTGTCGGTTTACTCTGGAAGATCATCATTTTACAAGTTGTTCAGTCTTTGGTTCCACTGTTGAAATTGTTTGAAAGCCCATTTTCATTTCTATGGGAAGTAGCTTCAGACACCTTTTGCCTATAAATCACAGTGTTGGGTAGTGAGTGTGAAAATCATTCCAGGAGTTTAGGTGCACCCATCATCTGTTAATGAAGAATGCTTCCCAGATAGTGAAAAAATAATAAAAAATTCCAGTGTTCAAGGTAATTCTGTGACAGCATTTTGTTTGCCTGCCCTGGTCCTTTTACCATGGGAGGGCAGAAAGATAAGGCAGGGTTCTTGCCAGAGTCCTTATAGTAGTCATACGTGCGACCAGTAAATGCTCTCAGCTGCTGGAACTGGAGCTTCAGCTTTTGGTTTCAGCTTCAGTCTCCTCACGTGCTTGTGTTTTGCAAAAACTCCTGTGACCAGTGCACAAGCAATATCCTGGGTGAAGCAGGCCTGTGTGACCAGGGTGCCTTGTGACCTTATTCTCCCATCGTGCCTGGGCACTGTGGAACAGTGTTTCACAGGCTTGACAGCCAGCTGTGCAATCAGGCTGGCACGGGTGTCTTGAGTTACTGCCCTCACGTGAGAGCACAACAGAGGTGCCGCATACTCACCTTCCCTTGCTGTAGAAACACCGTTTTACTTGAGTGGGGAACTGTGAATCTGGATTCTTCAAACAGGGAGAAGAAAATGCATTGTTTGCTCACTTGACTTTCTTCCTTGCTTTGTTCCTTCTGCTGACTGGGGGAGACTGTGCTGTGCTGGGAATCCACTTCTCCTTTTTGTCTCCTTTGGGCATTCGTGGAAAACTGCTGACTCTGAAGTATGAAGCTAAAGCTTCTCATGCCTCATCCTATCTCACTGTTTTGTCTTGCTGTGGTGCCTGAATATTGCTGTTATGAAAATGACTGGGTTGCCCTATGAGCAGTTCGTGTGGTGAGAAATAAGGGTCATAATTTAACAGCAGCTTCTCTGTTGCCTTGATACTTGGCTATGATGAATACAGGCTTAGCCAAAGGCGAGTAAGTCCTCCAACTACAATGGATATAAAGAAAATAACATCACTGTTTTCAGCCTTGCATGTTCTATCAGTAAAGAGTGAAATCCCTTGATGATAATTAGTCATGTCTGTAGGTGGGTCACACTGCCCTGCTTTCCTCTTAGCTTCTGAATTAACTTATTGCATGGAGCCCCATCTCCCCTTTCCTTCACCTGGTTCTTTGCAGTGAGTTAAGGCAGGTGAAGATGGGAAGTAGATCTCACTGTAACAGGGTTTTCACTGAGCTTGTTAGCTTTAAGCTGGCTGAAAATCTGGTCAGACCTGGTGAGCTTTGTACTCTACAGTAGATTGATATACGTCGGAATACCACTTGCATGACTTTTATTTTTAGAAGGCAGTGTTCCGGATATGAAGACTGTAGCCACAATTTCCGTGGGGTTTTGTTTTTCCAACCCTATTGTTTAATTTTAAAAGACACTGCACCATTAAGTTTCGGGAGGAAGGTATAAGCCCTCTGTGCTCCAAGCGAAGCAAGAAAGGATGGAAGAGAAGTTTGAAGAGAAATGTCTTGCTTTGTAACCTGCACATAGAGGTTTTTTTTCTTCCACTTATCTATGGATCTTCCCAGTATTGTTGGAAATAGTCATTGCATACTGTGGGACCTCTTAGGGTCATAGCTGTAGTAAGAACAGCAAATTAAAACTGGTTCCCAGCTGTGGGTTTTCTGCTCTTTGAACCACCTTTTGAGCTTGCAAAAGTAACCAGGGATGTGTTTCTGGAATGAGGGCACTAAAATATTGTGGATTTTGGATCACAGGTACTTTCTTCACTGCACAATCAGTGCTTTGATCCCACATAGCACTGATTTGCTGTTCTTTTATTATGCACACTTTTGTTTGTATGTTCAATTTAATCAATAATGTAGCAAGCATGGAGGTGGATTTTCTTCACTAATTCATGTGAATATCTTGGGCTCCTTGAGTAGGCCTTTTGTTTGTTTGTTTTGCTTTGTTTGGTTTTTTCTTTGTTTATTTTTTGCTATTGTCACAAAGATTTAATTCTCAAGCAAGGACTGACTGGCTTACCACTGTGCTCAGGCATGAAGGTGCTGGGAAAGATTAGGCAGTCAGGAAAATGTAAAGCTTAAAAAGGTTTGAAACAGTGTGACAGTCTGGTAGGAGATGCTTTGCTGTCTCAAAATGCAAGAGTTTCTGGTTTTAATGCCCGGAAAGCAGCCCCCAAGGTTTGTTTGAACTGTGTGGAAATGAAGGACAGCTGTACCTTTCATGAAGACAGTATCCGTGAAATGCTGCTGTGTGATCGTCTAATTGTGACTAGTGACTTCTAAAAGGAAGGGAGGTTTTGTGATTAAGGCACAAGACCTCCAGGTCTGGGAGCTCTGTTCTGCTTGGAAGCTTCCTTATGTGACCATGTGAAGGATCTTTCTCCCTGTCCTGCATGGGATATGGACTTCTGCTTGTTTCATGTTGATGAGGATGGTCTCGTGTTGCTATATTGTGCCAAAACTGGAGCTAGTGAGAGCAAAGGTATTTCAGCCCCACTGGACCTGCTGGCATTGGGGGTTATTTGCATGGCTTATAAACAAATCTCTATTTGTTCTCTGCTGTTCTGCTGTTGCTCCCCTGGTGTCAGGACTGAAACTAGAAGTAGTCTGCCATGAAGAAAAGCTGTCTCAGTATTTCTTCTGCAGACATTCATCCGAGCACTGAATCATCAAGATGGTTCACATCAGATCTGACAATCTTGGAGTGTGTTTGCTCAGTCTGACCTCAAGTTCATCTCCACATTTGTGCCTGGTGCTTGGCTGGCTTGCTGGGACCTGTGGTTTCAACCAGGAGGCCATATCCTGTGGTGGTGGTGATGGGAGCCTGTGGGATTGCAGCTCCCTTGGTTTGCTGTTGAAGGTGAAGGGGAGAGGGAAGGAGACTCTGCATGTCCATGTCAGATAGTAGGTGAAGAGTCTGCTCTCTGATGTGCTCTCCAGACACTGCAGCTGCATTGTTCTGTGCCCACCAGCTTGCAATAGCTGGCTGTAGCAATGCTCTTGGCCACTCAAGTGTGAGAGGAGACATGGGAGTTAAATCATGTTTGAGCTGACATATTTTGCTTCACATTTTTCGAGTAACTTGATAGTGTGTCTGAACTTTTACGGCAGGAAAATACTGCAGTAGTAGGCCTGTGGTGGTCAAATGGGTTCTTCCACTCTGTGTTTGCATTATTGGGTAAGCTTGGTATTAACCTTCAAACAGCTTGCCTGATTCTTTTGTTTTCTGTTTTGGGAGTTCTTTTAAGTAGTGCTCTTGTATTTCCTTAGGCCCTAGTGGACTTCTTGGAGGGGAATGGCTGTTTTCAAGAGGAAACCTCTATTAACTCTTGACTTTTTGAGGTATCTAGGGAAGGAATTTAGATGTATTGCAGTATTAGGTGCTTTTCTGTGGTTTCATGCGGAAGTTGTTACGCATGCCTCCATGGTTGAGAGGAATTGCGTAAGACATTGACCCACAAGTCCTGGAAGTAGGACCAGATGGGGAGGGGTAGAAAAATTCATGGTACTAAAGGGTGACTCGTTGCTTAGGACCCTGCAGCAGAGACCATGGTGTTCAGATTCAGTCCCTTGGTCTTGCAGAGCTTTCATGTGTGGTCTTGGTCAGTGAGCATGGGTTCATGATCAGCCAGCTGGAAGCCAAACATTGTCCCATGGTTCTGTTAACTTTACATTCTGTTCCTGTCATGTTTTTCTCCAAATGATGATGAAAACTCCTTCAGATGTTTGTAGGAGCTGCCTTGGAAGGCAGTTTCAATTTTTAGCAAATTCTACTGCTGAGCAAGTCTGGAAATGCTTGGCATAACAAAAAAGACAGGGGATAAATGCTCTATTAATGCTGAGCTGGTTAATTACAGTTGTGGAAGATGGCAGGCTCTTTGTTACTCCCTGTCATGATTACAGGCCAGCAGGAACACCAATGTAGTTCAGGTTGCTTTCCTGCAATTGCCTATAGAATATGTACCCTACCAAGAAAATCCTGCTTCCATATGGCAAAAAAAACCTCCAAACCAAACCCACAAACAAAACAGCCTAAGCAAGGCAAACTCCAGAGCAACATAACACTGAGGAAACAAAGGTTGGAGAATTATTGGTTGTCTACTTTTTGTTTGTTTTTTTTTTTTTTAAATGGTGTGTGGCCCTTTAAGAAGAGCTTGAAAAATCTTGCAAATGAAGACAGATTAGATGAAAAAGCTTGCAAACATCTGATCTCTGCATGCCAGTGTGCTTTCAGCCAGCCACCCCTTTGTCCATCTGAGTTTCTGAACAGCTGATGATCTCACCAAAAAATAAACAAGCTGCAGAAGTGTTGAGGAAGTAACCAAGGAATCGGGGTGGGGGAAAATTTTGCTCCAGTTGTGGCAGAGCAGGGTGTTTTAGGCTCTGCTGCAAAGAAAAGGACGTTTCAGAGTTATTGCAGGAGCGGGCTCTCTTCCCAGCCCGTCCCCGTGCTGGGAGTAGGGGTTGGCTTTGAGGGGTTCAGTGGGGTGCTTGCATGGCACGCTCAAAACCAGAATATTCCTGAGTGGTCCTGCGGCGTGGGAGAGAGAGCAGGACGAGGGAGAAACTTTCGCCCCAGAGTAACCTCTGCGTCTCCTCAGCAGAGGGGGTTGGTTTACTTTTTCATGTGGAACAAAAAGGCAACAGGGAATTTGTAACTGGATATGTAGATGAGGGAGCAATGACCGTCAGTAACCCCGAGCGCTTGGTGCCGCAGGAGCAGAGCGCGTGGCTTCCTGCGCTCGCTCGCTGCTCTGCC
>NW_008658730.1:42866-56268 GCF_000695815.1 Acanthisitta chloris
GCAGTGGCATCCTGAGTGCACACCATGCTTTTTCCTGAGAGCTGGGCATGCTGAGAAAAAAACCCAAAACACCCCCTCCCCACAAACAAAATAAAACCAAAAAACTCTCACCCACAAAAAAGAGAGAAGAAGGTTCTTACAGTTGTTCCCTAAAGGGAGGGGGAAGGTACAAAGTCTTGGTTCTCCCTTGCATTACTTTCTTTTTAGAGCTTGTTGTTTTCCACTCCTTGCTCTGGGCTGCTGCATCCTCTCTTCCTAGAGTACTAAAACCAGCATGACACCTAGCTGGTTGTCCTAGCTCAGCCTGGAAGTCTTCACCCTGGTAAATCCTATACTACTTACTCCCTCACCTTCTCCTGGCATTGCTGTTTTTCTCATTACTGCTTAATTAAGTGTAGTGAAGATAGAATTGTCCCATCTCTCTCTCAAAGAAAAAAAAGAAACAAAGCAAACAAACACAAAAAACCCAGCCCAAAACACAGTGAGGGTCAGTTTCTTAAGATCCAGGTTTGTGAGCTTTAATAGTGTGCATGTATTATAATTTCCAGATGGTTCCCTTCTGCTGTGATGAAGACACAAATTTGTTTTAAAGCCAAGAGCAGAAACACCAATGGCTCCTGAAGGTGAAGCTTTTGGAAAAGAAAATGAAAAAAAATCTGAAATTTTTTTTTTAAATTCTACATAGTTCAGATTGTTTCCTAGATCTGAGTGTGAGTCTGTATCATAGCTGTGTGTCTGCATATGTCAAAACTTTGAAATTTATGGTAGTGTATGTCTACTATTAACATAATTAACTACAGGCTAGTAAATCCCTCTGTGGTTCTTGCACCAGCTCAGTCCCATGCTCAGTAACAGCACAGAGATTAAGTGCTGTAGTAGGTTTCAGCCCAGATCAGGGGAGCAGTTTGGTGTACCTTGCTTATGTATATGTATGTGCAATTTGAACCAAAGTAGTGATGTTAAAGGGAGTTGTTTTGAAAGGTGGGTTGGGTTATTTTTTTGAGTTTTGTTTCCTTTTTGAGATCAAGACATCATGGACTGACATTTCTGAAAGCTGCCAAGTTTCAGAACACTTTGCCAGCAGCTCCTCTTTTCCCTTTGTGCTATGGTTTGTGTAATTCCCTCTCCCCCGTTTGTCAGCTTTGCTTTTCCTGTCCGGAGCTCTCACATGCGTTTCCTTTTGGCTTTCCTCTGACCAGAATGTTGCTTGTTTTGTCACTTTGCAGACTTGAAACTTCGGGATTTCCTGGTTGACAATGAGACCTTCTCAGACTTCCTCCGTCATAATGTGTCCATGCCATCATCTGCGGTGGAGGAGCTACTAGATGCAGAGGTCAACCTCCAGCAGGTAAAGAGCACTTTCAGCCACTAATATAATGCATGTCTGTTGTTCAGCCAGAGTGCCAAGATCCACAGTGCAGAACCCCTCTGTGCTAGGTGTTGTATAGACGCAGAAGAAAATGTATTCCCTGCTTCTCTCTTCCCTCAACCTCTATTTACTGCCGTATTTGATTGTAAACTGTAAAAGGATACTGGAACCCATGCATAAATGCTTTGATCTGCATAAGAAAATAGTACCCTCAGGCTAAACTGAATTTCTTTTTTCCTCTTTTTTTAATTCAGTAAAACATTAATTAGGTTGCTAGTGCGGTTCTGTTTACTGTCACTCAGCTTGGACTTGGAACAAAGTTTCTATGTGTTGGTCTGCCTTATATTCCACTGCAGCAGAAGGAGGCATGCTTCTTGGTTTGCGGCCAACTCTTCAAGACAGACACATTGTGTATTTTGTAGTACAAGAGTCCTGATATCAAATGAAACTCCTGAGTGCTCCCACGATTGCAGTCATAAACACTGCCAGTGGTGACAGTGGGCTAGGGACCCTGTCTTGGGGTGGCTGTCTGCCACTGTGGAGCTCATAGCATGTTTTTTTGCTGGCTTGATGAATTAGTACACCAGCATCCTTTCTAATGCAGAAGTCAAAACTGAACAGACTTCAAAGGAAGACCTGTGGTTCTCTTGAGGGAGTGCAAAAGATGGTATGCAAAAAGAGGAGGAAATCTATTCAGCTTCCCAACTCCCTATCAGATCTTTTCTTTGAAGTGGAGTTGATTAATAGTCCTTTTAGTCTTTGTTTTCCTATAGTTACAGATGCTGGCCCACTTTGCACATGTTGTCTCGTTCTTTAGTGAATTCTATCAAGCCATCTGCTTTAGTGCAGTTTGATAATTAATCCTACAAGATAAGGATATATTCTACTGGAACAAAATTAAAGTGGAAAAAACTTTTTACCCATTTTAGGCTGAAAGTTTTGTTTTACTTGAAACTTATTTGCCTGAAATTCATGCTAGATTAAGATGGAATTCTGCTACAGATGGTTCTGGAAGGATGGCTGGAAGACTTCAGCAACAGTAAACTAGTTATTTCCCTAAGATGGTGGAGAGGCAGAAGGATCTACAAACAGGCAAAAAATCTAGGTCTGACATTATGTTGTGTGCCTTGCCATACAGTATTGGTTGCATATGGCAAAGCCAGTGGAAGGAGTAAAAAAGCTTACCTACATAGTTTGTCTGAAGGGCAGCGAAGGGTTGGTCAGTCAGCTAGTTCTGCTGTGAATGCTTTAAGCTGTGCTCTTGCTTATGGAACTCTTGTGCTGATTCTGCTAGAGCACTGAGAGTGATGCTCTTAAGTCTTAACAGCATTTTGTACTTGGGATGGGAAGAGCTAATCTAAGCAACAGGGCAGTAAACAGCACAGCAGAGCAGTGGTCTTTGAGCACTTTTCTAATACAGATGATAACTTGAGATTCAGAGCTCTCTCTTCCTGCAAAATTGACCTGATCTGACTCACAAAACGGACCCCTTTGATTTTGCTGGAGATCTGGTTCTCATTGCTGAGCTGACTAGTGATTGCAGTATTATTAGTCAATAGTTGTTAGGTCTCTGTATGAGTGGTCACAGCTTCATTCAGAAGGTCATACAGAAGGGCCTGTCCAGAGTATGCGAGCCATTCACAGTAAATACAGCCTTGTTCTGCAGTCTGTAGGTGTCCTGTGATTGTTCAACAAGGCTGAAAGTTATGATATGCAAGCATGTAAGGAACTGAAGTCACCAAGGAGATGGGACTGTTCACTGCTGTTACTGTAGTGACAGTGCTCCAATATGGTAAACAGGGTCATGTATCCAGCATACAGAAATACGTGCAAATAGAAGTGGCCAAAGCCTTGTCTTCAGGGGTATGTTGCTTCCTGGGGCAGGGTGGCTCAACCTTGTGTTTCTCCAGTAGTGGCAGGTGTGTTCAGAAGGGTGTGGGATTTGAAAGGCATCTGGATCAGCAGTGGGCAGGCAGCTATCTAATTAAGTCTCGTATGCTGCTATTGTTCAGGCATGGCCAGACAGCTCTTACGTAGGAGTAGGTCCTATCTCTCTGAAAAGCTGGAGGTGCAGTGAGGTTCTGGGGCAGGGCTACACCATGATGCATTGAATAGCAGTGAGGAGTAAATAGTAATGGCCAGTGCATACTCTGCTTGGAACAAATCTCACTGTTTCATGAAGCAGGAACAGTCCCAGGAGAGAATTATGTGACGTGTGAGCACAAAACAGTCACCTGTGACTACTTTCATACAAGAGTGTGGCATTTTCAGAGTCCCTAAGGGACTTAAGCTGTCATTTAGGATGTATTTTTGCCTGCTGAAGAGGCCATGGGTTCAGATGGTGGGAAATGGTTAGAGAACTGGCTGGCTTGGTGTGCCTGCGTGCCTTAGTTTGGGGTGGATAGGCAGGACCTTAGCTCTAAGGTTTCATGCTGTGGACCTTGGTGTTTGGAGAGAGTGGCTTCTCTGCAAAAAAGATTGAAATCTGACTGAAAAAGGTGGACATACACAGGATGATGAAAGGGTTTGTCACCTTCACTTTTTGTGAGTGAGCACCAAGGCACTGGGAGATGCTCATTTTCTGTATGTCCACCCAGGGAAGATGCTTTAGACTCTAGGTCTCTGGAGTGTTATTTCAGTGCCCCAGGAATGACTTTCAGCATGACTTTAATGCTGGTAGTATCTCTGCTGGAAAAAAAAAAAAAGCCCCAAAATTTTTCAAAAGGCTTTTTTGTTGCAAGAGCTGTCTGATTTATTCAGCATTGAAGTATTCTATTTTTGGCATGTGGATACAGACCAGAGTTAAAGGTTTGCACAAGTATTGCATTAGAACTTTCTTCTCTTTCCTGTCAATTGCATTTGCTTGTTTTCTGAACATAATGCACTTTTCCCCCCCAATTGTTGATACCCTTTTGGTTTTGAATGAGAAGAAAATTTTCAGACTTACCAGCATGATTCAGGAGCTGTTAACTCTTGTGGGATGTAGATCAATCCTCTTTAGCTGTTGCTGGAAGTTAGGCAATGCACACTGTATATTACAAAAGAACAGAAGGAAGAAATAAAGTGTGAAACTGTTGTTACCTGTGTGTTTACAATAAAATTGTTCCTTCTGTCTAGCCGCAAGGCAAACAAAAAATTATTTCCAACAGAAAAACTCTGGATTTACCTTGTGTTTATCACCTTTATAAAGTGTGAAGCTGTTTGATATGTACCTGTTTGTTCAGCAAACCTAAATTCTGTAACAGGCCTTATTAAAAGAATTGAGGCTATGGGGTCTGAAAGGCTCTGGTGATAACTCAGAGGGATTTTGTGCATTTCATTCATTAATAAGGTGGTTGCTTGTGGATTAGGAAAAGTTATTGACAAAGAAACCATCACCATGGGTAGAACAGGCCTGTGAAGGAAGACTCTAAGATCTTTACTTGTTTGTTGCAGCAAGTAAGAATTTTTTTTTTCACTAATACATTTTCTGCCCCAAAACACTGATAAATGTTTGTCTCAGCAGTAGTGAAGAGATACTTCAGAGCTAAGGGAGAAGATTATTTTAATCCAGAACTGCACAGAAAATGTGCCTGGCAGATATATCTAAGGAGTTTGGGACAAGGGTCTTTTGCCCTTCACATACATTTGCCAGACTTGTGTCTGGTCACAAGCCTTGTTTTTGTCTCTGTGGCTCAGTTCCCAGAAGACTGAAGGTTAGGCAATGCATGTACCCTTGGTTGGAGGAAATGGCTGCACTGGAGGACAGGATCACTGCTGCTTTGTGCATGTTTGTGGAAAAGTGGAGACCTACCTCCCCCAGGACTTCTCTCCAATATACTCAGCTGGGAAACATTTTTCCTGGAACTGAGTTGCATATGAGTCAGGGCTGCTCAACCTATAGAGAAGGATGCCCTTCTAGCTCTATCTGGAAATGTTTTGAATAGTTTGTTTTGTCTAGGCAATAACCAATTTTTTGCTCTGAGTCTTAGATAAAGGGACACTTACATGCTTTCCCCACTTCTCTAGGTCATTGTGTCTGGCTATCGAATGCGACTGCGAGATCTCTGCAATAGCTCAACATCATCTCAATTTCTTACAATCCAAAATCAGACCATGGGCATGGACCCTGAAGCCTTCATTTGCACCTTGACAAAGGAAAAACTCCACGCAACAGAGCAAGTCTTTCATGCTAACCTGAATCCTTTGAAGCCCCTTCAGGTGAGTTCACTGGTCTCACCTGTGAGAGGCAGTCATTCGACAAAGTGATATTTTCCATGGCTTTCAGTCTAGGAACTCAACTCTGCATTTCCAGAGTGAGCTGTTCATTGGCAGTAAGAAAGGTCCTTATCACTGGAATGTGAATAACATTGCTTCTTCCTGTCATTCTTAGCTTTCCTGTTGCAGTCTGCTACTTGTGAAGCATAAATGTGTGTGGTCTGCAGTTCAGTTTGTCAAGAGGAAAGTATTTATGCTGCATAGTAACTAACAGGCTCTTGGTTGTTCCTGTATTTTAGTTAGATGTTGTGTCGTGGCTGGAATGAGCCCAGATGTTAGACCAGCTTATGCTGAGTGCTAAAACCATCACCCTCTGCCTTTACCATAAGGCCACTGACAGTGCAGAAGTTTCTAGCCACTGACAAGCAACAACCTTGTAAAGCAGGTTTCATTCATATAAAGAACAGTCAAGTTTTCAAAAATTGACCAACTGAATGAGTTTTGGAGCAAGAATTCATTGAACTTTAAGAAGCTACATTATTTACAGGGTGCTTGAAGACTGGAACAGACTTGCTCTAGGAACATCCAGCGATGCTTTGCTACAGGTCTGAAATATTTGTTAAAATACAGAAGTTTGAGGATTATAGTGTTGGAAATAACAGTAAAGAAAAGAAGGGACTACAGAGCCCACTCTGTTACCCACTAAAACAAACACTCTATTGTCTGCTGTGGAAGAAATAAACAATTCGGCTGTGAGTTTCCAGATTTGATGAGCCTTTCAGGACTGAAAGTCATGTACAACTTGCTTGGCTTTGTCCCCAGTTGAAGAGGGTCATTATCGAGTACTGGAATCATATTACCCTTCTGTGCGGTACACAGTGGTCAGTGACTTCTCTCCACAGCTCATCTTCTGTTTTCCACGTGTCCTCCATCTGCATTTTTTCTTTCCTGCTGGAAGAATGAGATAATAATAAGTGTTAAGAGATGAGGTAACAGCACTAAAATTGTCCCCATGACAAAGACAGGAGAGGAATGGCTATAAGCTGTTTCTTGTCTTCATTTATATGTATATGTGTGCATTTACTTTAAGCCATTCAAAGATGCTAGAATTCAGGGGTCTGAAGAGAATGAAAATAGCCAACTATAGTACCACTCAGAATTGGTTTTCTGGGCCCTGTGAAGACTCAATCTTGCTTTTCTCATTTATGGAATTTTCTACAGCTTAGCTGACCGAAGTGGGCACTGAGTGTGTCTGTATGGTTAGATCTGTATTGGTTGTTGGTGAAAGAAAGCAGTCATAAGCCACTCCATGCCACTTGGCAACAGCAAAGTACATTAAGACATTATGTGCAATTTTGGAGGATTTCTGAGAAGCTGGCTCATGATCTTGTCTTCAGAGGGAAAAAAGCTGGACTCCAAAAGCCGGCAGTTCTAAACCTGCTGTGTGTTATTGTCTGGTAAAGGTCCATAGTTTTCCTCAGAAGAATGTCATAGCCTGCCCTCTAGCTAAGCTGCTGTAATGCATCAGTGAGTGAAATAAAAACTAGCTTCAATGTGGCCAGGCAAAATAAATAAATTAACTCTAGGATCACAACCAGCACTTTTGAAACTTAGTGTCTTTAAAGGCTAAAAAGTGCTCTGACCTGCAGTAACATCTCTGAACAAAGAGGGAACTTTCTGTTCATGAACAATGGAGGCTTTTGACACAACTTACTGGAGGCACTGTGGGTCAAACCTTAGACATGCACACTGAAGATAGCATGTACCATATCTGCTACAGAGTCTGTAAACCAGCCAACAATTTGTCCAGAGATTAATTTTATTTTTTTTTCTTAATCCCTATGATGTACTTCATGGCAAGGCATCTCAGTAAGTAAAAGTAAGGGCCAAGACAAATGCAGGTACAACAGCAATTTGCAGGCAGGTTTTTGGCTCATGTAATGGGACCCGGACTTCATTGTTTGCAGCATTTTGTGATTTATGGAGAAGCAGCATTTTAGTACAAAGAGGTTAATACAAGGGCTTGCAACAGTATGCAAGAACTGTGTAAACTCAACACCAAGGGCTTGAATAATAAACTGAGAGTTTTTGCCACTCAGATATCTGGGCAGTAAAGTGGCTGTAGTTTCTTGTACTGTCTTCATCCAGAAGACTCAGGCTGGCATTCTCCTGCTTGTTCCTGTCCCTGTGCATTCCTGTTTGTTATTCTCTCTGCAAGACAGTGGAGTAAATTACATTGCAGAATTGATCCAGATTATAAGTGACTGACCTGACTGTCACTTGTTGCTTACACAAACATTTGTTCAAACGTGGAGGGGAGAGTTCAAGACTGAGAGCCCAGTGGTCAGGGAGTGCAGGCTGAGACCTTGATGTCAATACTTGCTTCTGCTGGCTTAAAGTGTGTGTGCATTTGCAGCCTCAGGGGAACTGTAAGTGTTCTAGGTAACTCTCAAATCCCCAGTAATTATTAGCAAAAATTGGTCAGATTATGGCAAAGAAGTACTTAAAATTTCCCACTAAGAGTTCTGTCACTAATCCTTCGTATAGCTTCAATTTAGCTTGCTCTGTAGGATGAGAAAACAGAGCCAAGCACAAGGAGGCATGGTAGGGAGGTTATAGTGTTTCTCATTTATTCTTTCTTATGTAAGAACCTATTTGAGGCAGGCTGTTTAGATCAAAACCCAGCAGAATATCTGGGAGTGATCACAGGGCACCAAGGCAGAGGATCAGCTTTCCTTCTTCACGGAGTGTTCACTCCACTAGAAGCATCAAGGATTTCAAAAAGCTAAATTCCCATTTCCAAGACCCATGCTTTAACCCCCATCTGTTCTCTGAAGCCTTCTGACCAACAATAAGTACTGTGGGACATAGGATATGTTGTACAAGACCTTGTAGACACATCTTCTCTTGAGGTTTGCCTTGCATTGGGTGTAATGAGTGAGACTGAGGTAGGAGATGCTGGTTTGAGAACAACAGCAAAGCAGTACATCTGCTTGCAGGCACGCAAATTTCCGTTCTGTCTTTCCCCCACTGCTGGGCCAGCAGTTGTCCTATGGAAAAACTACACAGTTTGGGTAAGGTTACAAGCACTCCTGGTTATCAAGAGCAATGGCAGTAAGTCAGAGGCATCCCATTGGACTGTGTTGTGATGAGTGGGGACTGTCTTATCTCATAGAAATATCCATTTCAGTTTCCCTCTGTGAGTCTCCCCAGCTTTGAAAATAATTTGGCAGGGAGGAAAATTAAATTACAAAGACAATTCAAATTGGTCCTGTGGGATTTCATCTCTGCCAAACTGCCTGAGAAGGGCTTTGCCACACTCACTTCCAGTGGTATGGATCTGTAATAAGTCATAAATATATTGTGGCTTGTGTACTGTAGTGGTCCTTGAAGGAGTGTGAGTGAGCAAATGAAAATCCAATTGTTTTTCTTCTCTTCATAATATGGATGGTATTTTGTCAAATGCTTAGCATGAATTGAATGTTGGATAATAAATGCTTTATAGCTGAAAAATGGCTTTTAGAAAAGGTTTCTTAATGTAAATAAGTGCTGCAAATGAACTTGTGGCTTTCCTTGCTCTTTTGAGAGAATTTTCAGTCAAACACAATGATATAATTTTAAGCAGCAGTAGTTTGTGATTTCCATTCCAGGAAACAAAAGCAGAAGCTTAAAGGGTGATTTTTCTGCAGAGGTCAGTGAAAAGTTTCTGCTAGGATCAGTATAAAGCTGTAATAACTATTTCAAAGCAAATGTGGCAGTTGTCTTTATTGAGCAGAAACAGCTGTATGATATGGACTTGAATTTTGGCTGAATTTTGTTACGACCTCCCAGCTGTTTAAACAGATGCATTCTTGTGTTTGTTAAACAGATTTGTTTGTCTCAGGTGGGTTTATTCAAGACTTGTCTTGATTATGCAGTCAACTCTAGTCATCTCAAGTACCTGTCACTATTTTAAATCTTGTAGCATGTACATACAAGCACACAGAGTCCCCTCAGTGCGCTCTGTACCTCAACCATAAAATGATGTTGGCTGCCCTAAAAGACAAGTCTGGATAAAGGTATGACTTGCTAGCCCCTAACACAGTAATTGTACAGGGCAGTTGTGTTCAAAACCTGGTAGAGTTTTGTCTTTCTACAGTGTGCCTAGAAAGGACAGGTGATGTTTTTGCAGCACTTCACTGGAAAATGAGTTATTGCCTGTCCTGGCTTCAAGATATAGTGCAGACCCCTGCTAAAGACAGTCTCACAGACGGACCTATCTTACTGGAGCTACCCTGAATCTAGAGGGTTCTTACTAATTTAGTGAACTACTTAATGAGCCACTGCAAAGATTCATATTAGAGGGAAATTAATAACATGTTCTTCTGTTCAAAGATGACTGGTCCTTGCAACTCATTTTTGTTATTGTCTCTGGAGATGACTTGTGAGAGGCTTCCTGAGTGGGCTTTAGGGTGCAAGAAGTGGTAAAGAAAGTAAAATTTCCTCCATTTCAATGATATCATTGCAAGTTCTGGCGAGAAATGATGTGAATTTGTTAGGGAGGAAAGGTCAAGGTGATGTGGTATGAAAGGTGAGGTGGGTACTTCTCACATTTCAAGGTAAGGTTTGCAAACTTCTTGAATCTGACATATATTCTTGAATCTTGACATACTGGGTCAGGATAAAGTCCTGTTAAGCATAGTGTTCCCAAGTGAGAGTCTAGCAATGTCCCTTAATGGAGACATGTGAAAGAATGCAGCCAAGGGGCAAGTATATAATAACATTTCCTCAATGTAGTGTACTGTTCTTCAGTAGCCTTCCACTCAGACTTTCTCAGCTACTGCTGGGATCTTGATGTTTAATAGCACTTGGTAAGATTTTTATGTTTAATGACTTATTCTAAGCCTTTCTCAAACTCTCAGTACCTAGCATTGCATAGTGTCTACTGATTTTTTTCCATTTTGATCAAGTTGTGTATGCAGAAGCTTCTTTGGTTTCATTGTGGGTTGATTGTTTCACTGGAAGCCCTATCGTCCTGTATGATGAAGCACAGTGAGCAACCAACCCATTTCCATTCTCTATCCCACATGTAATTCTACAGACCTCTGTCATAACCTCTGTTTGTCCTTAGAGGCCCCATTGGAAGAACTGTTAAGCTATTGTTCTTCCTTTGAAAACTATTCTTACCTTTAATGATGCTTGTGGCCTTTGTCTGTATTTGAGTTCCTCCAGAGATGGAGAGCCCAAAATGGCACATAGTACTTGAGAACCAGGATAGCATTGTTGATTTATATTGATATTGATTTGTTTTATCACAGTAATTCTAAGATCTCCCTTTCTGAGTGGCACTAGCTTATTTAGAGCCATACAAGGGCATCTTAAGGTAGAACTGTCTTCTCCCTATGTACTTTACTTTGCAGCACTGAATTTTGTCTGGCACTTTGTAACAGTGTGTCAGCATGAGGCCATTCACTAATCCTTTGCAATTGGATTTTGACTTTTCACTGTTCTGAACCAATTAGTATCATCAGAAAACTTTTTCTCATCCACCCTGTCCCTGAATCACCTCTGAATGCAGTGAACAACAAAAATTTGTGTAGAGATTGATGAACTATATGAAGCTGAACAAGCACATCTTTCGTTATGCATGAACCTAGGACTTTCTACTCTGTCTTATTGCTAAAGTGGTGTAGGGCAGATATGTTGCTCTGCTATTTGCTGACTAAATTTCTATAAATGTGTCTTGAAAGTCTTAGCCTGTGAAGAGTTCAAATTGCTTGTCTTTCAGACCTGATTATGTGGTTTTATTTATCCAAACCTTGAGGACTATGCTTAGTAGAAATCCATAGAGGTTAGAGAGACCCTCTCTGAAATTTCAACTAGCCTTGAAGCAGACACTAACTGCACACTCAGAAAAGTTAAGTGAGTCTTACATGTCCCAGCAGATCAGCAGAACAGTCTGCATTTACACCAGCTACACAGACCAGGTCTTATTACCCTCCAGCAGATCAACTAGAAAAAGCCTCCAGACCTTGCTTTCAGAAATTAGCCCAGGAAAGAAGCGAAAAAGAAAAACTTCATCTCAAAAGATGTGTGCTAAAATCAAGGATCTTGGCCATTCATCTGTGTGTCACAATGCTGTAACTTCAGCATGCTTTCAGATGCTGCAATGTGCAGCTGTTTTAAAAATTTCATAGGATTTCACATAACCTTCATTCCCTTGAAACGAGGATTATGCCCAAATGTTTCCCATGGAAGATAATCCAGATATATGAATAGAAGGGGAAAAGAGCCCACAAACCAAAATCCATGCCTATCAGATACATGTAGAGCAACTGGAAACAAGGAGTTGTCGTCAGTGTAACTCCCTGCTAGAGCAAATAGTTTCCTGAAAGCTGTACCTTCCACTTCTGGAAACCTGTCAGTCTTGGTCTTGTAGTGATGGTGCATGTCAGCCATTTCCTGGAAGCTAGTTATTTTCAAATACACACTTGGTTTAGATAAAGAACAGTAAGGCCTGATGGGAGGACTTGAGAGATGATGATGATGATGTACACTCCAGTAGGAGTTCTTTATATCTGAGCCAGTATTTGTGTAGTTCCACTAAAAACTTATGCCTACCAAATTGTCTTTTCCTCCATTGTACTGTACTGACTTCGCATCCTCTTCTTAGCACTGGCTTGCAGGATTTCAGGTCTGTCTCCATGCTGTCCTGTAGGCTTTGCTTTTGTGACCTGGAATGCAAGTCATTGTTTGCACTGTAGGTGTATGAACATTTTGTTGGTATGGTTCTAGTTATAGCATCTGTACGCATAACCTGTTAGGATGGAAATGAGAGATCCTATCACATTGTGGGGTGCTGGAGCCCAGGGTATTTTAAGTTCAAGGTTGCACGGATAACTAGCTCTGTCTTCCTCATCAAGCACTTCGCTGTCTAAACAGTCCTTACTACTTTTTTTTTTTTTTACAAGAATGTTCACAAGAGTTTAATTTCTTTGTTTGTGCCTTGCAGTAACTTCTAGTTTCATTTTCTGTCTTCCTGCAGAGACGATTTTCTTTCAATTCCTCATTGTGGGATCTGTCAGAAACTGTGGAAACATTGAGAGCGAGTCTTGGGAAGCTTGTTAAAGAGGTAAGGAGTGCCTTTCTGTCAGGAGAGCACATCACCATGGTTGCTGTCTTAGCCTGTGATCGAGTACAAGAGGCATGGGTCTGCTTAGTGCAACTCAAAAGTCAAAACCCTATATTTTCCCCACCCTACAGCTGTTCTTCCTGTGTCAGCAGAAGCAGCATGCACTTTACAACCCCCTGGTGCTTCGAGCTACGAACACCATAGATGTGTGGGTCCACGTAAGAGGAGAAGGAATTGGGATGTTTTCTGTAGTGTTTTGCCTTCTCAGCAGTGGCACAACTGTTGGACTTGCTGTACATCTGCTGCCTTGCAGCTCCTTGCAAACTGCATGTCGAGATTTTTCTTAAGTTTTTTTTTTCACTCAGTTGCCAGCCATGTCAGGCTTATTACTTGGTTATGTATGCTGGGTTTTGGGTGAGGTGAGGGTACTGCATGTGGAAGAGATGATGTGGCTGTTCTAATCTAAGTTAGTAGCTATAGGCTACTTTTCCTTCTTTGTCTAACTAGCTTTTGGGGGCAAAGATTGTTTTCCAGTCTTGTTGGGGCACTCAGCACGATGACATCACGAAACTGGCTCAGAAAGGCTCTGGCAAAATGTAAACAGCGATTTGCAGAGTCCGATTGACATTATAGACACTGCGAGTACTTGTTTTTGCAGGTGAAACGATGGATTAAGATAAAAGCTCTGAGTACCTAAGTATGAGTCAGAAATCCAAATCTGGGGG